>NC_073397.1:34677254-34764754 GCF_028641065.1 Leucoraja erinaceus
TCCTCTGGGTTTCGTCCCGAAACGTTGCCTATTTCCTTCGCTCCATAGATGCTGCTGCTCCCGCTGAGTTTCTCCAGCACTTTTGTCCACCTTCGATTTTCCAGCATCTGCAGTTCCTTCTTAAACACATGGCAGTGTTAGATCTTGGCTCACGGTTCATTCGACCTGTTATTCAACGTTGCTATTTATAACCAAACGTTTTAAAAAACAAGCCATCCGATTTTCACTGTTAACTCACATTTTCCGCCCCCCACGTGTCCTCCAATTCGTTTCCAATCCAACCGCTTCATTTCAGTTGTGAGATGCAGACATCTTTTTTCCATTTGGTCATGAAACAAGGGAGACGTTGGCAGGAGATGACATCGAGACAACCCGGAGCAGGGAAGCAGAGCTCTCAATAGACAATCGACAATAGGTGCAGGAGTAGGCCATTCGGCCCTTCCAGCCAGCACCGCCATTCACTGTGATCATGGCTGATCATCCCCACTCAATTCCTGCCTTCTCCCCATATCCCCTAACTCCGCTCTCTTTTCTCTTTTGAAAGCATCCAGAGAACCGGCCTCTACCGCCCTCTGAGGCCGAGAGTCCCGCAGACTCACACAACTCTCGGTGAGAAAAAGTGTTTCCTCGTCTCCGTTCCAAATGGCTTACCCCTTATTCTTAAACTGTGTGGCCCCTGGTTCTGGACTCCCCCAACATCGGGAACATGTTTCCCGCCTCTCGTGATTGATGGGGGCACAAGGAACTGCAGATGCTGGATTCTTGAGCAAAATACAAAGTGCAGGAGGAACTACAGACCTGCACGTCTTTGGATTGTGGGAGGAAACCCGGGCACCCGGAGAAAACCCACGAGGGGAGAACGTACAAACTCCACACAGACAGCACCCGTAGTCGGGAACAAACCTGGGTCACTGACACTTGAGTTTAGAGATACAGCTTGGTAACGGGCCATTCGGCCCACCTAGCCCACGCCATCAATCACCACTTCTCACTAGTTCTATGTTATCCCACTTTTTCATCCACTCCCTACATACTAAACAGACGATTAACCTACAAAGATGTGCAGGTCTGTAGTTCCTCCAGGTGCAGCAGGCAGTAAAGAAAGCGAATGGTATATTAGCTTTCATTGCAAAAGGAGTTGAGTATAGGAGCAGGGAGGTTCTACTGCAGTTGTACAGGGTCTTGGTGAGACCACACCTGGAGTATTGCGTACAGTTTTGGTCTCCAAATCTGAGGAAGGACATTATTGCCATAGAGGGAGTGCAGAGAAGGTTCACCAGACTGATTCCTGGGATGTCAGGACTGTCTTATGAAGAAAGAAGACTGGATAGACTTGGTTTATACTCTCTAGAATTTAGGAGATTGAGAGGGGATCTTATAGAAACTTACAAAATTCTTAAGGGGTTGGACAGGCTGGATGCAGGAAGATTGCTCCCGATGTTAGGGAAGTCCAGGCCAGGGGTCACAGCGTAAGGCTAAGGGGGGAAATCCTTTAAAACCGAGATGAGAAGAACTTTTTTCACACAGAGAGTGGTGAATCTCTGGAACTCTCTGCCACAGAGGGTAGTTGAGGCCAGTTCATTGGCTATATTTAAGAGGGAGTTAGATGTGGCCCTTGTGGCTAAGGGGATCAGGGGGTATGGAGAGAAGGCAGGTACGGGATACTGAGTTGGATGATCAGCCATGATCATATTGAATGGCGGTGCAGGCTCGAAGGGCCGAATGGCCTACTCCTGCACCTAATTTCTATGTTTCTATGTCTATGTTTCTAAACCCCCACGTCTTTGGGGTGTTGGAGCACCTGGATGAAACCCATGTGGTCACACGGAGAACGTGCAAACTCCACACAGACAGCACCCGTGGACAGGATTGAACCTGGGTCTCTGACGCTGTGAGTTAGCAGCCTTCTCTTCTAGGCCAAAAAAAACCAAGTATCGAATAATTACATTTCAGATTTTATTTTTTGATGTGTTTGTTTATTTTATTAGAAGTTAATACAGCACAAAACAGTACAGTGGAACCTAATTTTAGGTGCCAACTATGTCATACCATAATCCATTCTATGTACAACCTCTAGTTTTATGTTATGAGAAGGGAGTAAGCAAGACAAGAAAAATAAAACAATAGAAAGAGGAAAAAGTGGAAAAATAGATGGTAGAGAGTAGAAAAAACGTGACGTGTGTATATAAAAAATAAAAAATAAAAAGAAAAAGTGGAAAGTAGAAATAGAAGGCCCCTTAAAAGAGAATTTTTCAAATCTGTATTCGGAGATGTAGATCTATCCGCGTCATGAACTGAAATCAGCAATCCTTACGGCACCGCTGCATCACATGATTCCAAAAAGTCAATGAAAGGAGACCAACTCCTTAAGAATTGGTCATATTTATCTATTAGTCGGAGTCTCATTTCTTCAAGGCGTGCTATGTCCATCATATTCCCAATCCACATTTTAACAGTTGGTATGGTTGTATTTTTCCAAAATTTAAGTATCAATTTCTTTCCAATTATTAACCCATAATTTAAAAAACCATTTTGGTCTTTATTCAAATTGGTATCTTCTCCTATTATTCCAATTATAATCCATTCCGTTTTGGGTTGTATTCTTGACTTGAAAAGCTTTGTAAATATATCAAATATATCACTCCAAAATTTATTCAACTTTGTACATCCTACAATTTCAGATTTTAAAATAACATTCATGGTTTTTGTAAAATATTTCCCCCGGGTTTATAAAAGCAAATGACTCGAAAGACTCAAGAAGGGTCTCGACCCGAAACGTCACCCATTCAGTCTCTCCAGAGATGCTGCCTGTCCCGCTGAGTTACTCCAGCGTTTTGTGTCTATCTTTGGTGTAAACCAGCATCTGCAGTTCCTTCCTACACAAAAACATGACCATGATACATTTAGCTTTTGCATGATATTATCAATTGTTGAAACAGACTTTCAGTGGAGTTCTACACCTCATTGCTGGCCAAAGGGCATTTGTTCAAGGTTTAATCCATTGAGCAGATGTTAATATTCTGAATAAAGAATAACAATTTAAGGTGCAAAGGAATAGGTGACGTCTCGGGTCGAGACCCTTCTTGCATTGTTGTCTACCTTCGATTTTTCCAGCATCTGCAGTTCCTTCTAAAACAATTTAAGGTGCATTCATTTAGTGCGATAACACAAAGTGCTGGAGTAACTTCGTACCTGTTGTATACAGTATAGATACTATACTACAAAGAAGATAGGCACAAAGTGCAGGAGTAACTCAGGGGGTCAGGCAACATCTCTGGGTCGGGACCCTTCACAAATGACAAAGGGCTTGTCCCTCACTTGGCTGAAGTCTCGGAACCAAAAAGGAAAATTCACTGTAAGTGCAATTGAAAAGAATCTTCTTTATGGTTCCTTAACCTTTATGAAACGCGACGGGAACGAAAATGTAACGGCTACTGTGACTGTAAAGAAACATTTAGAAAAATTGCTAATAAGATTATAGAAGGCAGACAAAAATGCTGGGGAAACTCAGCGGACGCGAAGAAATATCATCTCTGGAGCGAAGGAATAGGCGATGTTTCAGGTCACCTATTCCTTCGCTCCATAGATGCTTCCTCACCCACTGAGTTCCTCCAGAATTTTTGATACCTTCGATTTTTCCAGCATCTGCAGTTCTTTCTTAAACAATAAGATTATGGAGGTAACTTTAGATCAAAGTAGAGAATACATATAGAACCTCCATCTGATCATGACACAATTTCAAATTGAGATTTTAATGATTCCACAAAGGTTAATAATGGTCAAAATATCCCTATCGCATTGAAAAAATATGCTATTACATCTACTAGAATTACATCAAACCATTGAATCGTTTAAGAAGGAACTGCAGATGCTGGAAAATCAAAGGTAGACAAAAATGCTGGAGAAACATTGTGTACAGTTTTGGTCTCCTGATTTGAGGAAGGACATACTTGTGATTGAGGCAGTGCAGCGTAGGTTCATGAGATTGATCCCTGGGATGGCGGGACTGTCATATGAGGAAAGTATTCACTGGAGTTTAGAAGGATAAGGGGGGATCTTATAGAAACATATAAAATTATAAAAGGACTGGACAAGCTAGATGCAGGAAAAATATTCCCAATGTTGGGCAAGTCCAGAACCAGGGGCCACAGTCTTAGAATAAAGGGGTGGCTATTTAAGACTGAGGTGAGAAAAAAACTTTCTCACCCAGAGAGTTGTGATTTTGTGGAATTCCCTGCCACAGAGGGCAGTGGAGGCCAAATCACTGGATGGATTTAAGAGAGAGTTAGATAGAGCTCTAGGGGCTAGTGGAGTCAAGGGATATGAGGAGAAGGCGGGCGCGGGTTATTGATTGGAGATGATCAGCCATGATCACAATGAATGGCGGTGCTGGCTCGAAGGGCCGAATGGCCTACTCCTGCACATATTTTCTATGTTTCTATGTTTCTAAACTCAGCGTTCTAAACTAAACCTTGTCTATCTCTGCCTTAAAAATATCCACTGACTTGGCCTCGTATGATCTTATGAGAAGAACATTGAAGAAAAATACTCTAAGTCTTTAATTACAATTCCTATGATGAAGATCGTGGACTAACTTACTGTTTAAGAAGGAACTGCAGATGCTGGAAAATCGAAGGTAGACAAAAATGCTGGAGAAACTCAGCGGGTGAGGCAGCATCTATGGAGCGAAGGAAATAGGCAACGTTTGAATAGTGGTGCTGGCTCGAAGGGCCAAATGGCCTACTCCTGCACCTATTGTCTATTGTCTAAGATCATCTAGCTGCTCCCACTGAATTCCATTCCTTTTCCCTTCAGTTGTTCCCATCATGATCCAGTCAATTTCCAGGAAAAACAGGAATGGTGACAGTCGCCATCCCTGCTCACACTAAGGATAAGGGGGAAATCTTTTAGGACCAAGATGAGGAAAACATTTTTCACACAGAGAGTGGTGAATCTCTGGAATTCTCTGCCACAGATGGTAGTTGAGGCCACAGTTCATTGGCTATATTTAAGAGGGAGTTAGATGTGGCCCTTGTGGCTAAAGGGATCAGGGGGTATGGGGAGTATGGAGAGCCAGCACCGCCATTCAAACGTCGCCTATTTCCTTCGCTCCATAGACGCTGCCTCACCCGCTGAGTTTCTCCAGCATTTTTGTCTACCTTCGATTTTCCAGCATCTGCAGTTCCTTCTTAAACAGTAGGCAATGTATGTTAGTCCACGATCTTCATCATCGGAAATGAGTTGGATGATCAGCCATGATCATATTGAATGGCGGTGCAGGCTCGAAGGGCCGAATGGCCTACTCCTGCACCTATGTTCCTATGTTTCTAAAGCTCTGAGGGAGCTGGCCTGCATGTACAACTTTGCATGAGGTTCCATCATACGAGTTCTTGATTAAGTTTATGATGAAGTTTGTTGGGAATTCCACAGTGATCCATTAGTGTTGTCCTGTCTAACGCTTTCTCAAAGTCGATGAAGTTGATACACAGGGACATGTCCCATTCAATAGACTGCTCAATGTTGATGCATAATGTAGCTATGTGGTCTGTGAATGAGCGATCCTTCCTGAATCCTGCCTGCTGGTCCCGTAGCCTCTTGTCTACAGCTTCCCGAAGACAGAGTTGTGGATGACCCAGTTGCGAAGGTTACCGAGAAGACATATTCTTAGGTCATTTTTTTTTTTTTTTTGGCAGTTTCACGATGTATCCCTCTGCCCATTCAGTCCCGCTGAGTCACTCCAGCATTTTGTGTTTATCTCTGGCGTAAATCTGCATCTGCAGTTCCTTCCTACACTGTCGACTTCTAGTTTCCACCCAACAGTTGAAGCTGTTCAGACATCATGCGATATGTTTGGTGCCTTTGTACCTCAAATCTTCAAGATGTGCTGATTAGATCAGCGTTCATGGTGCTGCTATAAATAAAAAATATTTTAATCATCCCAACTATCTCACAGAAACCACAACTTCCTAAAGACGTCAGAAATATGGTTTGCTTTTCTACAAAATGTTGTCATGCATCGCTCCTTAGTCGAGTCTTTGTTAAATTCATTGTATGTGCGTGGAGCTTGTTGTGGAAGATTATGCTGGAGTTTTGATCCATGAATAGATGATCGTAACGCACGTTCCCGCTGTCATCTTGCCTGCGTAAGGGTAAGTGTAAATATTGTGTCAGAAATGTATTGTCGAAGTAACATTAACATTGCAGCGCGGCAGGTAGAGCTGCTGCCTCACCATGTCAGAGACTCGGGTTCAGTCCTGACTTCTGGGTGCTCTCTGTGTGGAGTTTGCACACTCTCCCTATGGGTTTCCTCCGGGTGCTCCGGTTTCCTCCCACATCCCAAAGACGTGCGGGTTTTGCAGGTTAATTGGCCCTCTACTGTGTAGTTCAGAAGTTCACAGTTCATAAGTGATAGGGTCAGAATTAGGCCATTCAGCCCTTCAAGTCTACCTCTGATATCCACACTAATCAAGGGGGGGGGGAGTGTGGGGAGTGGATGAGAAAGCATGATAACATAGAACTATTGTGAACGGATGATCGCTGGTCGGCATGGACTCGGTGGGCCGAAGGGCCTGTTTCCACGCTGTATCTCTGAGCCAAACATAATGGCATTTCTAATATTTTTATTAAAATCGTGAGCGGTGTGACCAACAGCTGTCACTCTACTCAACAACGTACCTCGGTGACTGCCAATCACCACCACCCCCCCCCCCCCCCCGGGACACTTATTATTATTTATTCAAATCATTTGCAATGTCGCTCGTCCAGGGAGATGCTAAATGCATTTTGTTGTCTCTGTACTGTACACTGACAATGACAATTAAAATTGAATCTGAATCTGAATCTGAACAGACACAGCGTTGTGAGTGAAATCTATCAGTTGGTTTCATAGGGAGACACAAAATGCTGGAGTCACTCAGCGGGACCGGCAGCATCTGTGGAGAGAAGGAATGGGTGACGTTTTGGGTTGAGACCCTTCTTCAGACTGTTTCATTTATACATTTCCAGCTTCAGCTCCCTGTCACTGCCACAACTGACAGCATTAAATGCTGTGAAGTCGCACCGTTTAAACGTATTAATTTCAACACAGAATAAAAAAAGATTTTTCCATGCTAGTCTGTTGACGTTAGTCAAACTCCCTAACATCAGAAAACTACTTTGTGGAATCACATTGCTGGTGGGAGAAACTTATCTCTGGTGTGCTAGAATATGTGGATTAACTTGGCACTGGCTTATTACTGTAATGTGTGCCGAGCTGGAGTGGAATGGGTTTTGTTTTCATTTTATACAATTCAATCAGGTCATGTTATACTGACATACGATCATTTAGCCATTCACAAGACGGCACCTGGGCCAGGCTGGGTTAGCACCCCCAGTCTGTGTCTTTGGTGAGAGAGTCACCCAGCAAAGATACGGAAAGGCCGAATGAACCACCGTGGCCTAAATATCCACCAGGCGTGAATGAAATGCTGGGAGAAGGAGAAAGAGGTGCAGCAGCACAGGCCTTGAATCTGGTGAGACACAGGAGGAGCCCGGCCAGGACTCATCCCACAGAGCCCAGTCCCTCCACGCACTAGAGTCTCCCAACCCCTGCAGAGTGGTTACTAAGATGGCTGATCCATGGGCGGTTGCTGCTGGGACACAAGTCGTGGCCTGATCAACCCCGGCTGGGTCACCTCGACGAGGGGGTCTGATGCTGTGAGACCCGAAACACCCAATGACCCCAGGTCACATCACTGAGGATGTGTCCCGGCGCATCTAGAAGATGTATCTTTTTCACACAATAGGGTGTTGCAAAGAGAAAAATACCAGTGCAGAAAAAGACACAGCGTGCTGGAGTAACTCAGCGGGTCAGGCAGCATCTCTGGAGAACATGGATAGCTGACGTTTCAGGTCGGGTCCCAACCTCAAACATCACGTATCGAGTCTGAAGCAGGGTCCCAACACGAAAGGCCAGCTATCTATGTTCTCCAGAGACGCTGCCTACACAACTGAGTTACTCCAGCACTTGGTGTCTTTTTTTTTTTGTAAGCCAGCACCTGCAGTTCCTTGTATCCATGTATCCACCAGAGTGCAGAATATAGTTTTACAGCATTGTAGTGTCACAGTTACAGAGGAAAAGTCATGGATGACATTTGAATCTATGAAACACAATGTTGAGAGTAAGCAGAACCAACAGACAATACTCGGCTATTTAACACTAATAATCAACGGCAATTTTCCCACGCGTGTGTGTGTGTGCGTGTGCGTGTGCGTGTGCGTATATATATGTTTGTGTGTGTGTGTGTAAATATGTGTGTGTGTGTGTATATATACACACACACACACACACATACATATACACACACACACACACATATATATATATATATACACACACACACACACATATATATATATGTTATGTGTGTGTGTGTGTATATATATATATATATAGATGGGTATATGTATATGTGTGTGTGTGTATACATATATATACACACACACATATATATATATATTGTTTATTCATGTATATATATTTGTTTATGTGTGTGTAGAAAATTATATGTATTTAATAAAATCTTTGTTTTATATTTATGTGAGTGTGATGCCGCAGCCCCCCCCCCCCCCCCCCCGCGCGTTGGGGAAACAGACCCAACGGGTCTGCACTTGGTCTAGTATTTTATACAACATTGTAATGTTACAGAGGAGAGGTGATGGATTGCATTTGAATCTATGCACCACATCGTTCAGAGAAAGCAGATGTATATAACAAAGGGGTTAATTAAGAAGGGGAAAATAGAGCATGAAAGAAAGCTTGCGGGGAGTGTATGGAACAAGCTGCCAGAGGAGGTGGTTGAGGCTGGGACTGTCCCAACATTTAAGAAGGGTACATGGATAAGACAGGTTTGGAGGGATATGGACCCAATGCGGGCAGGTGTGACTAGTGTAGCTGGGACACGATGGCCGGTGTGGGCAAGTTGGGCCTGTTTCCATGCTGTATCACTCTATGACTCTATGTCTAGGACTGTAGTACACAGAGTATATATGGCGTTCTCAGATATACTTGGGTGAGAGTTTTTACACGTCAAGACCCATTTCATTCTTGTGTTGCAGTTCTCACTGCACGGAGACTGAAGCAGAACTGAGAGCGTGTGGTTTTTCTGTATCCACCCGTAACGAACACCTGGAGCAAGTTCTGCAAAAACAAGCGATACAAATCAAAAATGTGCTGCAAAATGTCTTTGCAATAAGTGTCAGATTAGCCTGGTTTACTTGTGTGACAAGTGTACTTGCTTTCAATAAGACCCACTTGATGTTTTCGACATGGCCTTGTGTGGAAAATTAAAGGAAAACTTGTGGACATTAAGGGAAAGCCCTTTGTGTTTAGTTGAGTTTAGAGATACAGCGTGGAAACAGGCCCTTCACCTCACCGAGTCTGCTCCAACCAGCCAATCCCCGTACACGAGCCTACACCTCTTATGGCACGATGGCGCAGCGGTAGAGTTGCTGCCTTACAGCGCTTGCAGCGCCAGAGACCCCGGTTCGATCCCGACTACAGGATCTCTCTGTACGGAGTTTTTAACGTTCTCCCGTGACCTGCGTGGGTTTTGCCCGAGATCTTCAGTTTCCCCCCCACACTCCAGAGGCGTAGAGATTTGTAGGTTAATTGGCTTGGTATAAGTGTTAAAAGAAAGTCCCTAATGTGTGTCGGCTTGTGTCAATGTGCGGGGATCGCTGGTCGGTGCAGTCCCGGTGGGCCGAAGGGCCTGTTTCCGCGCTGTATCTCTAAACTAAGCTAGCACTTAGCACATCGGGAGCAATCTTCCTGCATCTAGCCTGTCCAACCACTTACAAAATTCTTAAGGGGTTGGACAGGCTAGATGCAGGAAGATTGCTCCCGATGTTGGGGAAGTCCAGGACAAGGGGTCACAGCTTAAGGATAAGGGGGAAATCCTTTAAAACCGAGATGAGAAGAACTTTTTTCACACAGAGAGTGGTGAATCTATGAAACTCTCTGCCGCAGAGGGTAGTCGAGGCCAGTTCATTGGCTATATTTAAGAGGGAGTTAGATGTGGCCCTTGTGGCTAAGGGGATGAGAGGGTATGGAGAGAAGGCAGGTACAGGATACTGAGTTGGATGATCAGCCATGATCATATTGAATGGCGGTGCAGGCTCGAAGGGCCGAATGGCCTACTCCTGCACCTAATTTCTATGTTTCTATGTTTCTATGTTTCTATGCACTATCCTACACACACTGGGGACCATTTACGACTTTTACTGAAGGCAATGAACTGACGAGCCTGTATGTTTTTGAAGTGTGGGAGACAACCAGAGATCCTGGTCAAAACCCATGAGGTCACAGGTGGAACGTCCAAACTCCGTACAGACAGCACCCATAGTCAGGATCGAACCCAGGTCTCTGGCTCCGTGAGGCAGCAACTCTAACACTGCGCCACCGTGCCACCCAGTACCGGGCCATCAAGGTCTCATTATTTCCATATGACAATGTCCTGGAAACACCATGGCTACAGTTCGGCCTTTCTTTGACTCCATCTACACTTCACATTAACTCGGAAATGCAACCAACATAATCAAAGACTTGTCCCACCCCGGTCATTCCTTCTTCTCCCCGCTCCCGTCCGGCAGAAGGTACAGAAGCTTGAAAGCGCGCACCACCAGCCTCAGGAACAGCTTCTTCCCCTCTGTTATCAGGCTTCTGAACAGCCCTTCCATAAGCTAGGGTGCTGTCCGATTCACCTCTACCCCATTGCGGACATTGGACTTTGTCTCTGGAACTGATGCGCTACAATGCTGGGAACTATATTCTGCACTCTGTATCTTCCCCTTTGCTCTACCTGAGTTTAACATATAGTCAAAGAGTCATATGCAATAAAACAGGCCCTTCGGCCCAACGTACCCATGCCAACCAAGATGCCCCTTCTATACCAGCCTCACCTGCCCACATTTGGCCCATGTCCTTCTCAACCTTTCTCATCCATCCATGTAAATGTCTTTTGAATTTGAATGATTGTATTGATATTAACTGATCTGATTCCATCCTCCAACCTCATCTATTGCATCCGCTGTCAACTCCACATCAGTGAGACCAAGAGTAGGCTTGGCGATCGCTTCGCCCAACACCTCCGCTCAGTTCGCATTAACCATCTCCCGGTGGCTCAGCACTTCGACTCCCCCTCCCATTCCAAATCCGACCTTTCTGTCCTGGGCCTCCTCCATGGCCAGAGTGAGTCCCACCGTAAATTGGAGGAGCAACACCTCATATTTCGCTTGGGTAGTTTACACCCCAGCGGTATGAACATTGACTTCTCCAATTTCAGGTAGTCCCTGCTTTCTCCCTGCTTCCCCTCCCCTTCCCAGCTCCCCCACTGTCTCCGCCTCTTCCTTTCTTCTTCCCGCCCACCCTACCCCACATCAGTCTGTAGAAGGGTCTCGACCCGAAATGTCACCCATTCCTTCTCTCCATCAATGCTGCTTCACCCGCTGAGTTTCTCCAGCTTGTTGTCTATCTTTAGGCAAAAGAAAGCTTTTCACTGTGCCTTGGTATACGGGACAATAATCAACCTGGGTCTAAATAGAGCATTGGAGGCAGGAACTAACACTGCGCAAGGTCAGCCCACTCACACCTTAGGTAGTCGGCCATCTTAAAAAGGACAATTTATCGGTTGCTGAGGAGAAAAAAGAACACAAAAGGCCACAAAGTGCAGGAACAACACAGCGAGTCAGGCAGCATCTGTGGAGAATATGGATGGGTGACGTTTCAGGTCGGGACCCTTTGATGTTCGGGGCGCGAGATGAGGGGGTGAGCGGCAAAGAGCGGAAACGGAGTCAACAAGGTTGACATTTCCGTCATTTCAGTCATTTCTATCTTGTCTCACGCTTGTGGGCGGCACGCTGCTGCAGCGGTAGAGTTGGCGCCAGAGTTCCCAGCTCGATCCTGACTACGGGTGCTGTCTGTACGAAGTTTGCACGTTCTCCCTGTGACCTGCGTGGGTTTTCTCCGGGTGCTCCGGTTTCCTCCCACACTCCAAAGACGTGCAGGTTTGTAGGCTAATTGGCTTCGGAAAAAATTGGTAAATTGTCCCTACTGTGTAGGATAGTGCTAGTGTGCGGGGATCGCTGGTCGGCACGGACTCGGTGGGCCGAAGGGCCTGTTTCCGTGCTGTATCTCTAAACTAAACTCAATTTTTTTTTTAGATTTGGGTTTCTCTCTCCCACTCTGCTTCACAATCCTTTCACCATCTCCTAATTCCACCTCCAGAGCCCCCCACCCTCTCACCAGTTCCCCCCTCATTTGGGGCATTTAATCTATTTGAGTGTCCTCTTTCCTCACTTCCATCCTCCACTTCCATTTCCCTCCCCCCCCCTCCCCCCCCCCACTCCCCTCCCCCACCCAACCCCCCCCCCACCCCCCCCACTCCCCCCCCCCACACCTTCCCCACCCAACCCCATCCACACCCCCCCCCCCCCCCCACCCCACCACACCACTACCCCCCTCCCCCATCCCTCTAACATTGCTCCCACCCCTACCCTCTCCCCACCCCCACACCACTCCCCCCCCCCCCTGCTCTCCACTCCCCCTCTCCTCACCACCCCTCCCCCTCTCCTCAACATTGCTCCCACACCCCTCCCCATCCCCCAACACCACTCCCCCCCCCCCCACCCCCCCCCCCCCCCCCCCCCCCCACCTTCACTACTCCCCACTCCCACTAGACCACTCCTCAACTGAAAATCAAAAATCTATTTTTTTTAATGCTGGAAAACCCCAGCAGGTCAGGCAGCATCTGCGGAAAGAGGCACAGAGTTTACATTCCATGTTTGAGGCTCTTTGCCAGAACTGGTGAAGGCATCAATCTGAAACATGTGACTGCATTTTAACTGCCTAACCTCCACATTAAAAATGGAGCGAAGGAAATAGGCAACTTTTCGGACCGAAACCCTTCTTCAGGCCCGAAACGTTGCCTATTTCCTTCACTCCACAGACGCTGCTGCACCCGCTGAGTTTCTCCAGCATTTTTGTCTACCTTCGATTTTCTGCTACTGTGAGAAAGTGAAGCATTCTCCCGCCTGCTTCTACCAAAGTGACTCAGATGCCGATCATGAACAACCCACCAACATCGCGAGCAAACAGCAAGATGTCAAGGCAGCGCCAACAAACATGAAACAAGAGGGATGGGTGAGGTGTGGCACTTTGCAGCAACATCTCAAAGGCCACGGTGCAGCCAGAATGTTTTCACATCTCGATCTGCACCTTTTTAAAAAAAAAACACCATACGACTTATAAAATGTAAAACCGATCCGACTTTTTATTTATATAATATGCCCCAAAATTCTAACTTTCATGACGAGGTGCTGACCTACCTGTACAGGTAACACTGCAGGTGAAAGCTAACAGCACCTGGTACCAGTGCTGGTCAAAACACAAAGTGCTGGAAGAACTCGGCGGGTCAGGCAGCATCTGTGGAAGACATGGACAGGTGACATTTCGAGTGGGGACCCTTCTTCAGACTGATTGTACTAATGGGGTTGGGGGAGAAAGCTGGAAAAGTCACGGGAGGGGGTGGGGGAGAAAGCCAACAAACCGGTGGAACAGTTTCAGTTTATTGTCACATGTACCGAGGTACACTAGAGTGAAACATCTTTTTGTTGCATGCTGACCACTCAGCAGAAAGACAATACACGATTGCCATCGATCCATTTACAGTGTACAGATAAGGGAATGTTCAAGAAGGAACTGTAGATGCTGGAGAATCGAAGGTAGACAAAAGTGCTGGAGAAACTCGGCGGGTGCTGCAGCATCTATGGAGCGAAGGAAATGGGCAACGTTCAGATTCAGATTCAGATTCAGATTCAATTTTAATTGTCATTGTCAGTGTACAGTACAGAGACAACGAAATGCATTTAGCATCTCCCTGGAAGAGCGACATAGCAAACGATTTCAATAAATAATAATAAGTGTCCGGGGAGGGGGTGGTGATTGGCAGTCGTTGGTACGTTGGTACGTTGTTGAGTAACGTTGACGAGGGAATAACGTTTAGTTCAAGGTAAAGCCAGCAAAGTCCGGTCAAGGATAGTCTGAGGGACATCAAAGAGGTAGATAGTAGTACAGCACTGCTCTCTGGTTGTGGTAGGATGAGCTATGTTGTGAAATGTTGAAAGAATGGAGCAACTGGGCTTGTATACACTGGAATTTAGAAGGATGAGAGGGTATCTTATTGAAACATATAAGATTATTAAGGGATTGGACACGCTAGAGGCAGGAAACGTGTTCCCGATATTGGGGGAGTCCAGAAACAGGGGCCACAGTTTAAGAATAAGGGGTAGGCCATTTAGAACGGAGATAAGGGAGAACTTTTTTACCCAGGGAGTTGTGAATCTGTGGAATTCTCTGCCTCAGAAGGCAGTGGAGGCCAATTCTCTGGATGCTTTCAAAAGACAGAACTCTTAAAGATAGCAGAGTCAAGGGATATGGGGAGAAGGCAGGAACGGGGTCCTGAATGCGGATGATCAGCCATGATCACAGTGAATGGCGGTGCTGGCTCGAAGGGCCGAATGGCCTACTCCTGCACCTGTTGTCTATTGTTTATTGATGGTTCAGTTGCCTGATAACAGCTGTGAAGAGACTGCGGCTGAATCTGGTGGTGAGCGTTTTCACACTTCTGTACCTTGTGCCTGGTCATGGGCAGATTCATGGGTAATTTTCGGCCCCATTTCCGTAACCGGCTTCCAGTCTCCGCACCAAAGATCCCGTAGCGGAGCAAAGATACTAGTGCGGAGACGGAAGCCGGTTACGGAAACATCCTCGTAAAAATAAAAGTAATTTTGTAAAAATCTTCTCCTCATTTTCAGAATTTTAATTTTTTTAACACACAAACTGTTCCCCCGCAACGTTGATTACATTCAGGTCAGGTCGGGTCGGGTCGGGTTACTGAAATGGATGAAAAAATGGCCCACGTTCCGCTCCGTTGCATATTACACATCAGCCCATTGCATTTAGCAGGAGTGGTCTATCTTTGGTTCTTTGGTTATGGGGAGAAGGCAGGAGAATAGGGTTAGGAGGGAGAGCTTGATCAGCCATGATTGAATGGTGGAATAGACTTGATGGGTCGAATGGCCTAATGCTACTCCTATACCATATGCCCTTATGAGAAGGGTGAAAACACACAGCGCCAGATTCAGGGGCAGTTTCTTCCCAGCTGTTATCAGGCAACTGAACCATCCTAGAATTTAGGAGATTGAGAGGGGATCTTATAGAAACTTACAAAATTCTTAAGGGGTTGGACAGGCTAGATGCAGGAAGATTGTTCCCGATGTTGGGGAAGTCCAGGACAAGGGGTCACAGCTTAAGGATAAGGGGGAAATCCTTTAAAACCGAGATGAGAAGAACTTTTTTCACACAGAGAGTGGTGAATCTCTGGAACTCTCTGCCACAGAGGGCAGTTGAGGCCAGTTCATTGGCTATATTTAAGAGGGAGTTAGATGTGGCCCTTCTGGCTAAGGGGATCAGGGGGTATGGAGAGAAGGCAGGTACGGGATACTGAGTTGGATGATCAGCCATGATCATATTGAATGGCGGTGCAGGCTCGAAGGGCCGAATGGCCTACTCCTGCACCTAATTTCTATGTTTCTATGTTTCTATCCTACCACCAACTAGAGAGCGGTCCTGAGCTCCCATTGAAGACCTTTGAACTATCACTAACCGGAATTTATTGGACTGCATCTTGCACTAAACGTTACTCCCTTTATCCTGCATCTGTACACTGTGGCCGGCTAGATTATAATCGTGTGTTGTCTTTCCACTGACTGGATAGCATGCAACAAAAGGCTTTTCACTGTACCTCGGTACACCTGACAGTAATAATGAGCCAACCGACACAGACAGTGACACTGGAGTGGGAGTGTTAAGGTGATGGTGTTGTTCCATTTCTGATCATTTCATTTGGTAGGTTGTCTCTGGCAGAGGAAGTGGTTGTGCAGAGATCGTCAAGAAATCGGCTTGAAAGGGTTGCAAGGAAACGAGACCACAATCGTGCATGCAGGTCGATGCAAGAGTTGCTTATTCCACACTATCAGAAACAAACATCTAATTTTGCCCCACATTCATATCTACCAGGAAAGTGTTTATATACGTTCAGTGTGATTGTGTCAAATATGGGCAGACACTAGGTGCAGGAGTAGGCCATTCGGCCCTTCGAGCCAGCATCGCCATTCAATGTGATCATGGCTGATCATCCCCAATCAGTACCCCGTTCCTGCCTTCTCCCCATATCCCCTGACTCCGCTATCTTTAAGAGCCCTATCAATCTCTCCCTATCTTGTCTATTGTCTAAGATGGAAGGTATATCTAAAAATGCCGGAGAAACTCAGCCGGTGAGGCCAGCATCTATGGAGCGAAGGAATAGGTGACGTTTCAGTCTGAAGAAGGGTCTCGACCCAAAACATCACCTATCCCTTTGCTCCATTGATGCTGCCTCACCCGCTGAGTTTCTCAGGCATTTTTTATCTACTTTCTACCTTGAAGATGTTCTCTTCCTCTCTCCAACATGAGTATTGTGATTGTGTGGGAAGGAACTGCAGATGCCGGTTTGATCCGAAGATAGACACAAAATGCTGGAGTAATCCGGCGGGTCAGGCAGCATCTCTGGAGGGACAGAATAGGTGACGTTTCGGGTCGTGACCCTGACTCCCTCTCTCGCTGCTCCCCCTCTGTGAGTCATAGAGTGGTACAGTGTCGAAACAGGCCCTGCGGCCCAACTTGCCCCCAACGGCCATGCACCTGCTCTACAACACTCCCCAGAGCCCTACCATTCACTGTGCAGGCCCTGTCCCTGTCAGAGTCCTGCTGAGTGACCATGTTCTGAGAGTCAACTGCAGTTAAAGCGACTTGGACTTTGAGAATGGCACCAAAACCTGGCGACTCCGGTGGGCAGGCGCGGTGGGCGGCGCGACTCTCGTCAGCAGCGGCCTCTGCAGTCTGTCTGCGTTTTATTCTTTTCTGTCTATGTTTTTATGTAGTTTTTGTTATTTTTTTGTTGAGGTGTGTGTGTGTGGGGGGGTGGGGGTGGGGTGGGAAACTTTTTAAATCTCTCCCTGCACGGGAGACCCGACCTTTTCTCGTCGGGTTTCCGTTATCGTTGGGGCCGCAACGAGGAGCGGCCTCCAACAGGAAGAGACCGGGGACTCTGGTGCTACAACTCACCGTCACCGTCGCGGGGCTGGCCGAGTCCGGAGCGGGTGGAGCGGTGGTGGAGCGCTGCTGCTGCTGCTGCGGCCCGACCGGAGAGTCGGAGGCTTCAACGGCAGGTCTGTGGACGGCGGCACCGGGAGCCCGCGGGTCCCTGGAGGGAGACCGCTTTTCAGGCTCTCGCAACGGCGACTTCCCCCGCCCGAGTTGCAGGGTTGAAGAGCTCCTGGAGCGGGGCCTGACATCACCGCCCCGCACGGCTGGAATGGCCGCGGGACTCTGCGAGCGCACGCCGGGGGCTCTAACACCAAGACCCGGTGTGCGACCTCGCACCACCCGGCGTGGCTTTAATGGCCGCGGGACAATCGCCATCGCCAGCCGGGGCTTTGACTTTGACTGACATCGGGAGGGGGAGAGTGCAGTGGAGAGATAAGTTTATTTGGCCTTCCATCACAACGATGTGATGGATGTTTATGTAAACATGTTGTGTCTTGGGTCTATGTGTTTGTAATGTATGGCTGCAGAAACGGCATTTCGTTTGGACCTCAAGGGGTCCAAATGACAATTAAATGTATCTTGTATCTTGTATCTTGACTCTTACACATTGTCTTAGTGGATATACTTCTTATACACTAGTCTCTGTGTGTGGCACGGTGGCGCAGCGGGTAGAGGTGCTGCTTTGTAGCATCTGCAGCGCCAGAGACCCAGGTTCAATCCCGACTCCAGGGGCCGTCTGTACAGAGTTAGTACGTCCTCCCCGTGACCTGCGTGGGTTTTCTTCGAGACTTTCGGTTTCCTCCCACACTCCAAAGACGTACAGGTTTCTACTTGGCTTGGCTTGGTAATAAATGTATATTATCCCCAAGTTTAAATTGTCCCTAGTGTGTGTAGGATAGTGTTAACATGCAGGGATCGCTGGTCGGTGCGGACTCTGTGGGCTGAAGGGCCTGTTTCCATGCTGCATCTCTAAACTAAACTAAACTTTGTACTTAACCTAAGAATGCGCTTATGAACAGTAATACTGAACTGTATGGAAACTTTTATTTCTCTAAACCTGGGTACATTTGACAATCGAGAACCAGGAATGAGTGTGTTAACCTATGATGCACATTTGACGGCACTGGGCCTGTGCTCCATGGAGTTTCGAAGACTGAGCGCGGGGGACCTCATTGACACGTACCGAATAAAAGCCTGGATAGAGTGGATGTGGAGAAGATGTTTCCACTGGTGGGAGAGTCTGGGAACAGAGGGCTCAGCCTCAGAATAAAAGGACGTTCCATAGAAAGGAGATGAGGAGGAATTTCTTTAGCCAGAGGGTGGTGAATCTGTGGAATTCATTGCCACAGACGGCAGTGGAGGCCAAGTCAATGGACATTCCTAAGGCGGAGATAGATAGATTCTCGATTAATATGGGTGTCAGGGGTTGTGGGGAGAAGGCAGGAGAATGGGATTAAGTGGGAAAGATAGATCAGTCATGATTGAAGTAGACTTGATGGGCTAAATGGCCAAAATTCTGCTCATGTCACATAAACTTATGAACCATCGGCCCAGAGTTTGAAGAACGGTCTCGACCCGATGCTGCATGAATCGCTGGGTTCCTCTCATAGCACTTATAACTGCTTCCTAACATTTAGTAGTTTGACAAATCTACATATTTATATGTTATATATAATTATCTATATATAACTAAAAGTCTCATCTTGTATGTATGTATGTATCTATGTTCCCGAAATACAGCCAAAACGGTACATGATAGCGCATCTATTTTAAGGGCGCCTTACTCACCATTCGCCTGCAGTGTGCAGTAGGAAGTTTTGCTCGATTTTACAAAGTATTTCCTGTTATAAACTTTCATTTGCTTTCTACCGTGAACGACACTGCGCTCCCACAGGGTTGCCGGGCCCGCCGCCATTTTCTGATCGCCATTTTGCATGGCGGCACAATGGGGATCTCTGGCATCACAACGGAGACCCAACGGGTCCACCGGTCGTCTAATTATACATATAGAGAGAGGGGTTTTAGGCCTGTAAGTAATTTTGGAAGGAGTTCTTCAAACTGTGTTTGAAATCTAGACCTGCCATTCCTCTCCTAGACTGCAGGTGTCAGCATTTCCTCACTTTTTCCCTTGTTGGTGTCAATGCCAGGATGGATGAGTTGGGTGGAACTACAGCGAATGGAAAACGTTGGAATATTAATGGCTTGGTTCACAAACTACGCATGTTTATCAAAGCACAAAGTACTGGAGGAACTAGAGTGTAGGGTGTGGATGAAAAAGTGGGATAATCTAGAACAGGTGTGAACAGGTGATAGACACAAAAAGCTGGAGTAACTCAGCGGGACAGGCAGTATCTCTGGAGAGAAGGAATGGGCGACGTTTTGGGTCGAGACCCTTCTTCAGACTGAAAGTCACGGCCCGTTCGCGGAGCTCGGAGTCAGCCGCGGGACTGACATTACTTACCATCACCCGGCGGGGTCACAACATCCGAAGTCTGGATCGCCTCGGCGCAGAGGGAAGAATAAGAAAGGAAGAGACAAAGACTTAAGACTTTTGCCCTTCCACCACAGTGGGGAGTATTCAACTCACTGTGGTGGATGTTAATTTGTGTTTTTTGTGTGTTTTGGCATTTTGTACACTGTATATGTAGGACTGCAAGGCAACAAAATTTCATATAATGGCTACTTTGACAATAAGGGCTACTTTGACTTTTGACTTTGACCTTGAAAGGGAAACGAGAGATATAGACGATGATGTAGAGAGATATAGAACAATGAATGAAAGACATGCAAAAACGTAACGAAGATAAAGGAAATGGGCCATTGTTAGCTGTTTGTTGGGTGAGAACGAGAAGCTGGTGTGACTTGGGTGGGGGAGGGAATGGAGGGGTTACTTGAACTTAGAGAAATCAATATTCTCTATCAACAGTGTGAACAGGTGATCATTGGTCGGCGTAGACTCAGTGAGCCTGTTGCTACGTTGTATCTCTAACCTAAACTATCTCTAAATTAAACTTCAATAGGCAGAGCAAATGGGAAGATAAAGAGAGCAGAATATTGTTCTCAACATTGTAGAATATCATTAAAACAGTTAGAAATGGCACTGGATTGTATTGTAGTGGAAACTGTCTATGTGGAGTTTGCACGTTCTCCTTGTGGGAGCGTGGGTTTCCTCCAGGTAGCTCTGGATACCTCCCACATGCCAAAGACGTGCGGGTTTGTCGGTTAATTGGCCCTTTGTAAATATCCCCCTAGTGTGTAGGTAGTAGATGAGAAAGTAGGGTAACATGGAACTAGTGTGAACGGGTGATCGATGGTCGGAGTGGATTCAATGTCAACTGTGCAGGCGTCTCACACAAGGGTCGGGGTCGGGTATTCCACAGCTTGGTGGGTGTCATTGAAAAAGGCTGCATCACCAATTTTTCTGTGGCTGCTGCATTGAGAGTCTAACAGGCCGAAGGGCCTGTTTCCGTGCTGTATCTCTAAACGAAACCAAATTCAGTGGAGCACGCATCAACATTTTGTAGGGCGGCACGTTGGTGCAGCTATAGAGTTAATAATAATAATAATAATAATAATAATAATAATAATAATAATAATAGTAATAACGTTATTTGTATTGCAATTTCCATACAATTGAATGCAACCATAGTGCCTTCCACATAGACACAGGTCTCAACAAAAATGCAATTCAAAACAGTAAGAACATAAGCATTTAATAGCACAAAAAGCACAGATTTATATAAAAATATTAAACATAAAATTGAAAGTGTAAAAAGACAAAGGAAGTCAGTTAAAAAACTTTATTGAAATGATGAGGTGGAGAAAAATGCTGGAGAAACTCAGCGGGTGAGGCAGTATCTATGGAGCGAAGGAATAGGCAACTAGACGCTCCATAGATGCTGCCTCACACGCTGAGTTTCCCCAGCATTTTTGTCTACCTTTGATTTTTCCAGCATCTGCAGTTCTTTCTTAAATATTATACAGAGAGTGGTGAGCCTGTGGAATTCTCTGCCTCAGAGGGCGGTGGAGGCTGGTTCTCTGTTCTCTGGTCAGGGGATATGGGGAGAAGGCAGGAATGGGGTACTGATTGGGGATGATCAGCCATGATCACATTGAATGGTGGTGCTGGCTCGAAGGGCCGAATGGCCTACTCCTGCACCTATTGTCTATTATGTGATTTAAAATTAAGATCATTGTCAATTTTTACCCCCAGGCTTGGTGTTTGATGTAGGCAGTCAAATTTCCCAGTTTACCGAATAGCATCTCCCTCTTGGGTTTTGATCCAAGTAACAAAATTACTTATCATCGTTGAGTTAAAGAAACATAGAAACATAGAAAATAGGTGCAGGAGTAGGCCATTCGGCCCTTCGAGCCTGCACCGCCATTCAATATGATCATGGCTGATCATTCCAACTCAGTATCCTGTTCCTGCCTTCTCTCCATACCCCCTGATCCCTTTAGCCACAAGGGCCACATCTAACTCCCTCTTAAATATAGCCAATGAACTGGCCTCAACTACCTTCTGTGGCAGAGAATTCCAGTGATTCACCACTCTCTGTGTGAAAAATGTTTTCCTCATCTCGGTCCTAAAAGATTTCCCCCTTATCCTTAAACTGTGACCCCTTGTTCTGGACTTCCCCAACATCGGGAACAATCTTCCTGCATCTAGCCAGTCCAACCCCTTAAGAATTTTGTAAGTTTCGATAAGATCCCCCCTCAATCTTCTAAATTCTAGCGAGTACAAACCGAGTCTATCCAGTCTTTCTTCATAGTAAAGTCCTGACATCCCAGGAAAGTTAGCATTCGTTCATATATTTTATGGGAAATAGGCAGGAGGTCAAAGAACTTAAGGCATTTTCATCAATGGGTGCAACAGAGAGGTATAACTGAGTGTTGGCATAACTTAGAGAATTAACATGAAGCTGTCTGGTAACTCCTCCTAGTGGCGGCATATACAAGGGTAAGAGTAATGAGCCAAGGCAGCTACCTTGTGCTGCACCAAAGGGTATATCATACAGCTGTGACACACAGTCCCCAAGGCTAACAAGGTACTTCCTTCCACTTATATATGATTGGAACCAACTTAGTGCCTTATCTGACGGGTCGACCCAGTTTTCTAGCCGATCTGTACGATTACTGTTTAAGAAGGAACTGCAGATGCTGGAAAATCCAAGGTAGACAAAAATGCTGGAGAAACTCAGCGGGTGCAGCAGCGTCTATGGAGCGAAGGAAACAGATCGAGACGTACCATGACCCTATCCCCGAATTCTACCTCCGCTACATCGCCGACTGCATGGTGCTACCTCCTGCACCCAAACACAACTCACTGACTTCATCCATTTCACCACTAACTTCCACCCAGCACTCAAATACACCTGCACCATCCCCAACATCTCCTTACCGTTTCTAGACCTCACTATCTCCATTGCAGGTGACAGACTACTGACCAAGAGGTCTGACTGAAGAAGGGTCTCGACCTGAAACGTCACCTATTTCCTTCGCTCCATAGATGCTGCCTGTCCCGCTGAGATTCTCCAGCATTTTTGTATACCGATAAGAATACTGTGATCTATGGTGTCAAAAGCTGCTGTGCGGGCTAAGAGAATCAGCACCAAGTCTTTGTCCTTGTCACTGCTAACTCTAAGGTCACTGACTATTTTTATCAGGGCAGTCTCAGTGCTGTAATCTGCTCTGAAACCAGATTGAAATTTCTCTAAAATGTCATTTTGATTCAGAAAGTGTTGCATTTGGTTGAATACCATTTTCTCCAGAACCTTGCTGAAAAAGGGTAGATTTGATCAAGAAAGAATTCAATGTGATCATGGCTGATCATTCCCAATCAGTACCCCGTTCCTGCCTTCTCCCCATATCCCCTGACTCCGCTAGTTTTAAGAGCCCTATCTAGCTCCCTCTTGAAAGTATCCAGAGAACCAGCCTCCACCTGAGGCTGAGAATTCCACAGACTCACAACTCTCTGTGTGAAAAAGTGTTTCCTTGTCTCCGTTCTAAATGGCTTACCCCTTATTCTTAAACTGTGGCCCCTTGTTCTGGTCTCCCCCAACATCGGGAACATGTTTCCTGCTTAGTACATCATTAGTACAGGGGTTATGGGGAGAAGGCAGGTGAATGGGGTTGAGAGGGAGAGATAGACCAGCCATGATTGAATGGCGGAGTAGACTGGATGGGCCCTATGTTCTAATTCTGCTACTAGCACTTATGAACTAATGAATATACTTCCATCTGAAGAAGGGCCTCGACCCGAAACTGTGCAAAAACTGCACAATTTTCCATAATTCTTGATTCTTCTCCACAGATTCTGAACCTAGGTAATAAATGTGAACTTGAACTTGGACACACAACCATTCTTTACATGCCTTCTGAATTGTTTTTCTTCCGAATTTGGATTATTTTCTTTCTTCTACTTTCAAGAGAGAGCTGGATAGGGCTCATAAAAATAGCGGAGTCAGGGGATATGGGGAGAAGGCAGGAACGGGGTACTGATTGGGGATGTTCAGCCATGATCACAGTGAATGGCGGTGCTGGCTCGAAGGGCCGAATGGCCTACTCCTGCACCTATTGTCTATTGTCTATTCTTCATCTTCCATATTGTGCCCTGCTCTGGGTGTATCCATGTTGGTCCCCAGTTCCTTTAAACATTGCTGTCCTTGAGTTGATGTGGCCAATTCTAGTCCATTTCCCTCCCCCCCCCTCCATATGGGCAGAGTAGACCCGATGGGCCGAGCGGCCTCATTCTGCTCCTGAAACTTGTGAGCGTATGAAAATTGTGCTTTGTGCCAGTCAGTGACATGTGTCCTTCACCCATAGTCAACAGAAGACCATGGCTCCTCTACGATCGTTCATCAGGACAGCGGGAACTGCACAAGAGGGCCAGCCGTCACTGCTTCTCTCCGGCTCTCTGGCAGCGGGAGGCAGCTGCCTGGGCTTCCTGGTCCTAGCATTCCTCTGCAACCAGTGCCAAAGGTAAGCGGACATCTCACCCACACGGAATTATTATCCTTGGAGATCGACACGGAAAAGCTGGAGTAAGTCGGGCAGCATCCCTGGAGAGAAGGAACGGGTGACGTTTCAGGATAGAAACATAGAAAATAGGTGCAGGAGTAGAGGCCATTCGGCCCTTCGAGCCTGCACCGCCATTCAATATGATCATGGCTGATCACCCAACTCAGTATCCCGTACCTGCCTTCTCTCCATACCCCCTGATCCCTTTAGCCACAAGGGCCACATCTTACTCATTGTGTTAGGTTGAGATCCTTCTGGAAATCAGGGACCCAACATGTCGGGGGGGGGGGGGGGGGGTGGGTGGAGGGGGGGGGCAGGGGGAAGGGGATTAGAGCAATGGGAGAACTGATGAGGGGGGGGGATATGTAACTATGTAAACGCCCTTCATGGGCAACTATTTGCTTACCTTGTACACCAAAAAATAATCTCACTGTGACTTGTCACACATGGCAATAAAGCCTTCATTTGTTCTTCAGACTGGGAGGCAAGGGAGAAGGGCTACTGGAGGTTTGCAAAAGCACAAAGCCATTCATTTGTTCTCTGGACCTTATCCTGCCCCTGGTTTCCTGACTCTCAGTCTGAAGAAGGTCTCAACCCAAAACGTCGCGTCTTTTCTCCAAAGATGCCGCCTGACCCACTGATTTACACCCGGACGTTTGAGTCCTTCTTCGTTGTAAAACAGCATCTGCAGTTCCTTCCGACAAGAAATACCCTCCCGGCATGTAGGGCAGCAACGGAGGTCCTCCACTCAGTAGTGTCGATTCCTTCAGTTGCTGTTTCCGTAACATATTTGTTTCACAAGACAGGGTTGTTGGCCCTGTGCTCAACCTCCAACCTGGAGGACCAGTGGACCACTCTTCATCTCCCCTCTACCCTTTGACCTGTCCAGCATGGGAGACCCTAACAGGAGACGAATCTCCCGCTGGCACAGCTCAGTCTAGGGGTGACTGAGACACACAAGCTCCCCGACCACGACAAGGTTGCAATCCAACGAGGAGACTCTTGGTTCTGGTCGCCCCCATTGCAGGAAGGGTGCAGAGGCTCTGGAGAGGGTGCAGGGCAGGTCTAGACTAATGGGTATTAAGTACAGGGACAGTCATAGATACATCCTGGGGAAAAAGATCCCTTCAGCCCAACTTGCCCACACCGACCAACATGCCCCATCTACACTAGTCCCACCTGTCCGCTTGGCCCATAACCCTCTAAACTAATTCTACCCGTGTACCGAAGATAGACACAACAAGCTGGAACACCGCAGCAATCCATGTACCTGTCCAAATGTCTCTTAAACGTTGGGATTGTACCTGCCTCGAATATCTCCTCCGGCAGTTGGTTTCATACAAACATTAAAAGGAATCACTATTTGATACCCTTCCTCCCCCCACCCCCATTAACCTTCACCAGGAGTCAACTAGAGCGGCCAATTAACTTCCCAGCACAACCTTGGGAAGGAGCCGCAGATAGGAATATCCAAGGGAAGTTCACACAGTCAGGGAAAACAAACTCCAAGTATGTAGGGCCTAAACTCAAGGTGCAACCCAGGCCCCCTGAGCTGTTAATTGGTCTGTAATTGCCCCTCATGTTGGTAGGGGGTAAAATCTGTGTCAGCACCAAGGGAGTTGTGAGTCTGTGGAATTCTCTGCCTCAGTAGGCAGTGGAGGCCAATTCTCTGGATTCTTTCAAGAGAGCTAGATAGGGCTCTTAAAGATAGCGGAGTCAAGGGATGTGTGGAGAGGGCAGGAACGGGGTACTGGTTGGGGATGATCAGCCATGATCGCAGTGAATGGTGGTGCTGGCTCAAAGGGCCGAATGGCCTACTCCTGCACCTATTGTCCATTGAATTAGTGACAATGTTGGGAAATATGTTACAGGGAAACTTAGTGTGGCACGGTGGCGCAGCGGTAGAGTTCCTGCCTTGCAGCGCCAGTGACCCGTGTTCGATCCTGACTACGGGTGCTGTCTGTACGGAGTTTGCACGTTCTCCCTGTGACCGCGTGGGTTTACTCCAGGTGCTCCGGTTTCCTCCCACACTCCATAGACGTAGAGATGTGTAGGCTAACTGACTTGTGTAAATTGTCCCTAGTGTGTCGGATAGTGCTAGTGTACGGGGGTCGCTGGTCGGCACAGGACGCGGTGGGCTGAAGGGCCTGTTTCCGCGCTGCATCTCTAAACTAAACTAAACTAATTGCACTGTGATCTGATGTAGACTGGATGTAAATATCTTCCTGCATTGCAAGGAAATATGCAAAGGGCAAATATGGCACAGGAAACATTTTCAACCACAAACAATATATGTGGTGTCAATTACTTAAAAAAATTGAAGTCAAAGATGTAAATGCGGGTGTTATTTCAATGTTTCAAACGGCAAGTTCACACTTATGCCCCAGTTGCATTTGAACCTCTTGCATTACTACGGCATGTTGGTGCAGCGGTAGAGTTGCTGCCTTACAGCGAATGCAGCGCCAGAGACCCAGGTTCGATCCCGACTACGGGTGCTGTCTGTACGGAGTTTGCATGTTCTCCAAGATCTTCACTTTCCTCCCACACTCCAAAGACGTGCGTACAGGTTTGTAGGTGAATTGGCTTGGTTATAAATGTGAAAATTGTCCCTAGTGTGTGCGGGATAGTGTTAATGTGCGGGGATCGCTGGTCGGCACGGACCCGGTGGGCCGAAGGGCCTGTTTCCGCACCGTATCTCTCAACTGGACTAAACTAATAAAAGGCGCGTGATTGCTGGGCAAGTTGGTGCAGGCCCCAGCTTTGTATCAGTGTCTGCACTTTTGAAAGTAAATAAATAATCTACTTATACAAAGGAGAAAGGTGCACACAGGAAAAGTGCAAATACTGCATTGGAGTCAAATGCGGCCTCTTAAACCTTTGCCTTTTATCAATTTGTCAATTGAGTGGAGTTTAGTTTATTGTCACGTGTACCGAGGCACTTTGGTGCAGTGAAAAACAGTAGTTTTGTTTAAATCGTTAAAGTTAGTTAGTTTAAATAATTTGGTTTAGTTGGGCAGCACAGTGACACAGTGTTAGATTTGCTGCCTCATAGCACCAGAGGGCCAGGTTCAATGCTGACTACAGGTGCTGTCTGTATGGAGTTAGTACATTCTCTCTGTGACCACGTGGGTTTTCTCCTGGTGCTCTGGCCTCCAGCCACATCCCAGCGACGTGCGGGTACGCAGGTTAATTGGCTTCTGTGAATTGTCCCCAGTGCGTAGGATAGAACTAGTGTAGGGGTGATCGATGGTTGGCATGGACTCGATGGGCCAAAGGGCCTGTTCCCACGCTGTATCTCCAAAAGCTAAAAGTACGTTTTGTTTGTTATTGTCAGGTGTACGGAGGTACAGTTTATTTAGCGTGATATCCAGTCAACGAGAAGACTATACATGATTACAATTGAACCATCCACAGTGTGCAGATACAGGATAAAGGGAGAAATGCTGCTGTTAAAATGAAGATTTAATAGATTGGAGTGATTGTAATGAATAATTCTAGATCCAGCCATGATCACAATCAGAATCATCACAATGAATGGCGGTGCTGGCTTGAAGGGCCGAATGGCCTACTCCTGCACCTATTTTCGAGGACCCGAAACGTCGCCCATTCCTTCTCTCCAGAGACGTTGCCTCACCCGCTGAATTACTCCAGCATTTTGTGTCGTTCAAGTTGCATATATTGTCACGTGCAGCAATTGGTGCAGTATCACTTGCCATGTCTTGATATAACCCAATGATCTTGTGTTTTTGTGGCAGAAAGAACAAAGAAGGGAAATCCGGGAGGGACGGTGTGAAGCTGGTTGGTTTGGTAAGTTCTTTAACTGCAGCCGCAAGGGAAATTGTGCATCTTTAGCTCAGCCTTCCAAGGGCTCCATCTGCTCACCATGAAGCAGCCTTTGTAGCAGCTCCAAGATGGATTGCAGCGAGCCTTTGTCTCAGCTCCAAGATGGATTGCAGCGAGCCTCAGTCTTTGGCAGCATTGCAAACAGGCCCTTCGGCCCAACCTGCCCATGCCAACCGAGCAGCCCTATTTACACTAGTCCCACCTGCTTGCATTGGGCCCTTATCTCTCTCAACGTTCGGGGTCGAGACCCTTCTTCAGAATCTGAAGAAGGACCTCGACCCGAAACGTCACCCATTCTTTCTATCCAGAGATGCTGCCCGTCCCGCTGAGTTACTCCAGCATTTTGTGCTTATCTTCGGTGTAAATCAGCATCTGCAGTTCCTTCCTACACATCTCCCTAAACCTTTCTTGTACATCTACCTGGCCAGAGGCCTTTTAAACATTGTGATAGTCCCTGCCTCAACTACACCCTCTGGCAGCTCGTTCCATACACCCACCCCCATTTGACAATAGACAATAGGTGCAGTAGACCATTTGGCCCAGCACCGCCATTCAATGTGATCATGGCTGATCATCCACAATCAGTACCCCGTTCCTGCCTTCTCCCCATATCCCCGACTCCGCTATCTTCAAGAGCCCTATCTTGAAAGTATCCAGAGAACCTGCCTCCACCACCCTCTGCGGCAGAGAATTCCACAGACTCACAACTCTCTGTGTGAAAAAGTATTTCCTCATCTCCATTCTAAATGGCTTACCCCTTATTCTTAAACTGTGGCCCCTGGTTCTGGACTCCCCCAACATCGGGAACATTCTGGACTCCCCCAACATTTCCTGCTTCCAGCGTGTCCCAACCCTTTATACAGGTGCACAACCTTTTATCCGGTGTTCCAGAAACCGAAAAGCTCCGAAAACCGGCCATTTTTTCCAGATGTCGTCTGCGCACCAAAGCTCGCGTTGTGCGCCAAACTTGACCCAAAAAGACCCACGGTCAACCCAGGTCTGTACTACTGTAGCGGCTGCCTCCTCCCTGGAGACCGGGAGACGCTTAAACATCTGTAAATCATTGCTTAAATGTTAGTCAGTTAGTTTGGAGGGCTTTTATGTGAAGGGGGGTGAAGGGGTAAACTTTAATTCTTAGTCCCCTACCTGGTCGGAGAGGCGGGGAGCGGTCAATGCCTTACCAAGCTCCGCAGCGCTGTGGCCGTTGGGGCTGCGGGCGGCGCCAGTTGTAGCTCCGACCCCGGCAATTCTACCCCTGGCTGCGAGGCGCTCCAAATCCAGCGCGGCCCGCGGCCGGACGCCCCAGCTCCGCGATGTTGAGAGTCCAACAGCGCGCAGCGCTGGGAAACACCAGCGGGGAGCGGGCAATGCCTTACCGGGTCGCCGTGAAAAGCTCCCTCAGCGCTTATGTGGCCGCCTTCCACACAAACCCTCGCGGAGCGTCGCTGGATTGGAGCCGCGCAGCCAGGGGTAGAGTTGCCGGGGTCGGAGCTACATTGCGGCGTCGCAGAGCGGCCCGGACGGAGCCCCCAGCTCCGCGAGGTTGGGAGTCGCCGACCAGGTAGGTAGGGGACTAAGAATTAACGTTTCCCCCTTCACCCCGACTCCACCACATAAAATCCCTCCAAACTAACTGACTAACATTTATGCAATGATTCTCCCGGTCTCCGGGGAGGAGGCAGCTGCTCCAGACTTTTCAAGCCGCCCGCGCTACCTACCTAATCTACGCTAAAAATCTTCCATTCTGAAATCCGAAAATGTCCGAAATCCGACAAGTGTCTGGTCCCAAGGCTTTCGGATAAAAGGTTGTGCACCTGTAATCCTATATGTTTCAATAAGATTCCCTCTCGTACTTCTTATTTCCATAGTGTACAAGCCCAGCCGCTCCATTCTCTCAGCATATGACAGTCCCACCATCCCGGGAATTAAACTGGTGAACCTACGCTGCACTCCCTCAATAGCAAGAATGTCCTTCCTCAAATTTGGGGACCAAAACTGCACACAATACTCCAGGTGTGGTCTCACTAGGGCCCTGTACAACTGCAAGTCAAGCCAAGTTTATTTGTCACATACGCATACGAGATGTGCAGTGAAATGAAAAGTGGCAGTGCCTGCGGATTGTGCAAAAAAACTACAAAACAGAACAGAATCAGTAATTACATATTAGTGAGAGAATTTTTTTTTAAAAGACACAACACAACAGTAGTTTGGTACCCCTTTGCTGCAGAAGGACCTCTTTGCTCCTATACTCAACTCCTCTTGTCATGAAGGCCAACATGCCATTTGCTGTCTACACTGCCTGCTGTACCTGCATGCTTACTTCCATTTTTGTTTGAAAAATTGCCCCTCAGATTCTTATGACATTTTTCCCCTCTCACAACCCTCTACCCTCTGGTTCTTGATCCCCCTACTCCAGGTAATAGACTCTGAGTATAAGGCATTGTGCAAATCCGACTTGCTAACCCTTAAGGGCTTCTCCCACGATGCGAGTTCACCCAAGAGCTCTCCCGAGTTTAAAAGAAAATCAAACTTGGGGTATTCTACGAAATCCTACGAACGTCCACGTGTATGTTCACGAGCTGCTACGTGTATGTTCACGAGCTGCTACAAGTAAAAATCAACTTTTTTTTTTCATCACAAGTATTTTTTTTTTTTTACTCGTGGACATTTTTCACGGTTGAAAGAACTTCAGGAGTAAAAAAATACTCGTGATGAAAAAAACATGGAAGATTGTAAGAGTTCGTACAATACCACAAGTTTGATTTTTTTTTTTCCGGGAGAGCTCTTGGGTGAACTCGCATCGTGGAACTTACTAAAATGGGTCACGTGCAAGTCTCAATAAACAGCTGGTTAGGAAAGAATTTACTTTTCACTGTTAAAGTTTTAAGGATATTTTTAATATAACATTCCCAGAAATGAAATACTGAATTAAAATGGCAATGTGTGAAACATCATCTGGTGCAGGAAGGAACTGCAGGTGCTGGTTTATACAAAGTGCTGGAGTAACTCAGCGGGTCAGGCAGCATCTCTGGAGAAAAAGGAATGGGTGATGTTTCGGGTCGGAAACTTTACTCAGACTACTAAACATTAATTGGACCAAGTGTACGTTTAACTGATGTAGCTTTTGTCTTCAGTCCGTAGGTTCAACACCACAACTTCGACCCGTTAGTCTACCTGAAGCCGGAGTTCGTGATCCCAACAGACTGTTCAGCAGTGGCGATAGTAAGTAAAAGATATTCCTTAAATTTCACAGTTTATAAAGGGCACTTTTTCTAGCATTGCTACAAACAGAATGGTCAAGGTCATAAGTGATAGGAGCAGAGTCAGGTCATTCGGCCCATCAAGTCTGCTCTGCTATTCCATCGTGGCTGATCTATCTATCCCTCTCAACCCCATTCTCCTGCCTTCTCCCCATAATCCTTGACACCCGTACTAATCAAGAATCCATCTATCTCTGCCGTAGAAATATCCACTGACTTGGCCTCTACAGCCGTCTGTGGTTAAAGAATTCCACAGATTCACCACCCTCTGACTGAAGAAATTCCTCCTCATCTCCTTCCTAAAGAAACGTCCTTTAATTCTGAAGCCGTGGCCTCTAGTCCTAGACTCTCCCACTGGTGGTAACATCCTCTCCACAGCCACTCTATCCAAGCCTTTCACTATTTGGTAAGTTTCCATGAGGTCCCCCCCCCCCCTCATTCTTCTAAATTCCAGCAAGTGCAGGCCCAGTGCCAATAGACAATAGACAATAGGTGCAGGAGTAGGCCATTCGGCCCTTTGAGCCAGCACCGCCATTCAATGTGATCATGGCTGATCATCCACAATCAGTACCCCGTTCCTGCCTTCTCCCCGTATCCCCTGACTCCGCTATCTTCAGAGCAGTCAAACGCTCATCATATGCTAACCCACTCATTCCTGGGATCATTCTTGTAAACCTCCTATGGACCCTCTCCAGAGCCAGCGCATCGTATGGTATGGTATGGTACTTTACTTGTCAGATGTGGCAAAGTACACTGATGTTCATTTTTGTATACAGTACAAGTATCACTATGCATGAGCACTTAAGGGCCTGACCCACTTGGGCGTCGTTTGCGCATTACGCAGATGGAGCGCGAAGATTTTGAACATCCTGGGGCGCTGCTCGCAACCGCGTGTCGCTGCCTACATCACCACGCACCATGCGTGAGCTATACGGAGCGTTTGAGCTAGGACTCTATTCCCTGGAGCCCAGGAGGATGAGGGGTGATCTTATACAGGTGTACAAGATCATGAGAGGAATAGATTGGGCGAGCACACAGAGTCCTTTATTCAGGGTAGGGGAATCGAGAACCAGAGGACATAGGTTTAAGGTGAGGGGGGGGGGACAGATTTAATAGGAACCTGTGGGGCATCTTCTTTACACGAAGGGTGGGGTGTGTGAAGAATGAGGTGACAGACGGGGTAAATGAGGTATTATCACAATGTGTAAAAACCATTTAGACAGGTGCATGGATAGGGCGGGGTTGGAGGGATATGGGCCACACACAGATAGGTGTAGATGGGGCAAGTTGGGCTGAATGGCCTGTTTCCACACTGGATGACTCTATGACCCTCTAGATGCCTATAGACAATAGACAATAGGTGCAGGAGTAGGCCATTCGGCCCTTCGAGCCAGCACCGCCATTCAGTGTGATCATGGCTGTGATCATGCAGGAAGATTGTTCCCGATGTTGGGGGAAGTCCAGGACAAGGGGTCACAGCTTAAGGATAAAGGGGAAATCCTTTAAAACCGAGATGAGAAGAAGAACTTTTTCACACAGAGAGTGGTGAATCTCTGGAACTCTCTGCCACAGAGGGTAGTTGAGGCCAGTTCATTGGCTATATTTAAGAGGGAGTTAGATGTGGCCCTTGTGGCTAAGGGGATCAGGGGGTATGGAGAGAAGCAGGTACGGGATACAGTGGATGATCAGCCATGATCATATTGAATGGCGGTGCAGGCTCGAAGGGCCGAATGGCCTACTCCTGCACCTAATTTCTATGTTTCTATTGCTGATCATCCCCAATCAGTACCCCGTTCCTGCCTAGTTACTGGAAATGCAGATTAGTGTAGACTGTGTGGATAGTGTATACACTGGCATAGTGTGTTTTTTTCTTTCCCTGAAAGAATTGCACAAGAAAATGCTCTTTGGTTTTGCGTTCCAAGCGGCAGAGGTTAAATGAGTCTGAAGAAGGGTCTCGACTCCAAACTGCACCCATTCCTTCTTATCCAGAGATGTTGCCTGTCCCGTTGAGTTACCTCGGTATTTGGTGTTTATCCTGGGGTGAAATGATTCCCTTTCTCCGCAGATGGACGGAGAAGCTGGCCGGCGAGCGTGGACTGTCTCCGACCATCGGGGACCGAGCTCTCGGAGGAGTTCTCCGAAAACTGCAGGGTCCCTCAGCTCAGGGAACTGCCGAATGCTCCTGGAAGTAACTACACTGCAGGGAAGTTGGTTCATTCGAGAAAGGTGCACGATACGCACTTCGCCCGCCCCCAGGTCACGAAATACACTCGTCCACACAGCGCCGTCGAAGACTCCTTGTACGAGAGCGTTGGATCCAATTATGAGCCCGTTGCCACTGAGCGCCAGTCCAAACCCAGGTACGGGCCAAACGGACGAGAATGGGCCGCGCCAACTCGAACACAGCAAGGTTCAAAGGAACCGGCGCCCAACATGGACACACCAGAGTATGCCTCCATTCGGAAGGCAAAGAGGAAGGAAAATAATCTAAATCGGCAAGAAAAACCATTCAGAAGAGATATAAAGAATGGTTGCGTGTTGGTGCCTGGGTCAAGAATCTGTGGCGAAGAGTCAAGAATTACGGAAAATTATGCCGATTTTTCACAGGCAGAGGTATGTTCATTAGTTCATAAGGGCTAGGAGCAGAATTAGGCCATTCGGCCCATCGGGTCTACTCCGCCATTCAATCATGGCTGATCTACCTCTCCCTCACAACGCCATTCTCCTGCCTTCTCCCCCATAACCCCCACTCTATTCTTCTTTTGAAGCTTTCATCTTGATTCCAGATCAATACGGAGCATTTTTTACAAAAATGTAGAAAAGTGAATTATTTCTTGCTGAATGAAACCATTTAATTAAATGTTCAGTTAATGAGTGTACAAAAGCACGATGGTTTAGTATCATGAGACTCTGGGGTCAGTCTGCACAAGGACCTGACCTAAGACATCAGAGTTTGTACCTTCTCCCTGTGACCACATGGGTTTTCTCCAGGTGCACCGGTCTCCTCCCAAATTGCAAAGACATACAACCTACAGGTTTGTAGGTGAATTAGCTTCTGTAAATTATAAAATGTCCCTAGAGTGTAGGGGATGAACTAGTGTACGTGGATGGCTGGTCGGCGTGGACTCGGTGAGTCAAAGGCCCTGTTTCCGTGCTGTATCTCTAAATGTAAATGCACAGTAACGGCCACGGTGGCGCAGAGGTAGTTACCGCATGACCACACTTAGAAACATAGAAACATAGAAATTAGGTGCAGGAGTAGGCCATTCGGCCCTTCGAGCCTGCACCGCCATTCAATATGATCATGGCTGATCATCCAACTCAGTATCCCGTACCTGCCTTCTCTCCATACCCTCTGATCCCCTTAGCCACAAGGGGCCACATCTAACTTCCTCTTAAATATAGCCAATGAACTGGCCTCGACTACCCTCTGTGGCAGAGAGTTCCAGAGATTCACCACTCTCTGTGTGAAAAAAGTTCTTCTCATCTCGGTTTTAAAGGATTTCCCCCTTATCCTTAAGCTGTGACCCCTTGTCCTGGACTTCCCAACATCGGGAACAATCTTCCTGCATCTAGCCTGTCCAACCCCTTAAGAATTTTGTAAGTTTCTATCAGATCCCCCCTCAATCTCCTAAATTCTAGAGAGTATAAACCAAGTCTATCCAGTCTTTCTTCATAAGACAGTCCTGACATCCCAGGAATCAGTCTGGTGAACCGTCTCTGCACTCCCTCTATGGCAATAATGTCCTTCCTCAGACTTGGAGACCAAAACTGTACGCAATATGCAGTATGAAGCGCTGGAGGCTACGGGTGCTGTCTGCACGCAGTTTATACCTTCTCCCTGTGACCGCGTGTGTTTTCTCCGAGATCTTCGGTTTCCTCCCGCACTCCAAAGACTTACAGGTTTGGAGGTTAATTGGCTTGGTGTATGTCCAAATTGTCCCTAGTGTGTATAGGCAACATTTCGGGCCGAATAGGAACCGTTTTAGGAAATAATAGGCAACGTTTCAGGCCGAAACGTTGCTTATTTCCTTCGCTTCATAGATGCTGCCGCTCCCACTGAGTTTCTCCAGCGTGAATAATAGGTGACATTTCGGGTCGGGACCCTTCTTCAGACTGAGGACGTCTGAATTCTTCGGGAGTCTGAAGAAGGGTCCCCGCTCTGAAACGTCACCTGTCCATGTTCTCCAGCGATGCTGCCTGACCCGAGTCACACCAGCACTTTGTGTCTTTTCTTTAAAATTAGACAGATTTGGGATGATGAGTTTTGTTCGATTAAAGCGGCAATTAGATCTCGGCAGCGACTTTTAATTTATTTTATATTCCAGAATTTCAACTGGAGGATGCAAGGCAGACAGCGATCGATAACCGACCCAGATGTCATGAATTCAATGGGGAGAGCGGCTTGTGGGAGTCAAACGGAGGAACAAGTGTACACCAATAATGTCAAGGTAGACACACAGACTATGATGAAACACAAAATGATCATTTTGAACTTGATTCTACAGACATCACAAAGCCTTTATGCTATTTGTCACTTTGATTCACTGTATGTAGTCATGTTCTTTTTCCAGTTTTTAATTTTATTGTCCCATTGACCCATTGAGAGTTCAGATATGCAGCACTGAATCAGGCCCTTTGGCCCATCGAGTCCACGCCAACCAGTTGTGTGTTATCCCACTTTCTCATCCGCCCCCGACACAATTTGCCTAAGACACAATTTCTGTTACAGAGGCTGATTAACCTCTAACCCCAGCGTGACTTTGGGATGTGGTGGGAAACTGGAGCACCTGGAGGAAACCCACGTGGTCACAGGGAAAACGTGCACACTCCACATAGACAGCACTCCCAGGTCAGGATCGAATCTTGGTCTCTGGCGCTGTAAAGCAGCAACTCTACAGCTGTGGCACCGTGCTGCCATGACCTAATCAAATGGTGGAAGTGACCATGGGAGCTCCCCTCTCCCTAATTTGTCCCTATATTTGCTTTGGGAGCAACTTGCGTTAAGATCATCGTCACTTGTACCGAGTTGCGTGCTAACCAGCCAGCGGAAAGACAATACAAGCGAGCTTCTTCTTCTTCTTGAGTAAGCCATGACACAGCCTAAAGTTGTAGGACAACTTGCTCTATTTGATCTTATTTGATTGTGACAAGCGAGCCATCCACAGTGTACAGAAACATGGTAAAGGGAATAACATCAGTGCAAGATCAAGTCCAATAAAGTTTGATCAAAGATAGTCCGAGGGTCTCCAATCAAGTCAAGTCACTTTTATTTCCATAGCACATTTAAAAAACAACTCTCGTTGGCCAAAGTGCTTTACATTGGTGGAGGTACTAATGTTATACAACAGTGGTTCATAGATTAAGTACATACATAAATACATACATGTAGCCCTCATTCAGAGGACGTCAAGAAAGGCTTGGGAGTAGAGATGAGTTTTAAGTCTCGGCTTAAAGGAGTCGATGGAGGGGGCAGTTCCGATGGGAAGGGGGATGCTGTTCCACAGTCTAGGAGCTGCAACCGCAAAGGCACGGTCGCCCCTGAGCTTATGCCTAGACCGCGGGATGTTCAGTAACCCCAAGCCGGCCGATCTGAGAGGCCTGGAGGTGGAGTGGTGGGTGAGCAGACTTTTGATGTAGGTGGAGGCAAGGCCCATTGAGGGCTTTGTATACAATGAGGTGGATAGTAGCTCAGGACCACACTCCAGTAGTTGATCGGATGGAAGCGAAGTCTTGTGTAAAGGAGAGGCCAGATTGTAAAGGCTGCCATCAGCCACGGTAAGCTGAGCTAGCTTAGGGCGTGTAAGACTGACTGGTAATTGTATGATTTATGAGAGTGAAAAGTGAATGTGTCTTGTCCCTGCACGTTGAAACATTGCAGTTTCAGCAATGTGCAGGTCACAAATAGGTAACAGGTCTTTCTTCCCTCGAGATATTATCTTTGGTTTATTATGCTAAGGTGCAGTTTCATTGTTAGACAATAAAATAATACGCAACATGTCTTTAGTTGGCGGGGCAAGGCTACTTTTTCCGAATAGTAACTTGATATTATTCAACCATGCACATCGTACAGGATTGCGTGTAGACGCAAGGAACCGCAGGTGCCGGTTGTTACGCAAAAAGACACAGAGTGCTGGAGTAACTCAGCGGGTCAGGCAGCATCTCTGGGGAATATGGATAGAGTCCGGACCCTTCTTCAAACCCAAATCGTCACCTATCCATGTTCTCCAGAGATGCTGCCTTTTTGTATCCTATAAGAATGCGTTATTTTTGTACATAGCTTTGGTTTAGAGATACAGCGCGGAAACAGGCCCTTCGGCCCACCGAGTCTGTCCCGACTAGCGATCCCCATCCATTAACACTACCCTACACACACCAGGGATAATTTACACTTACCTCAAGACAATTAACCGACAACCCTGCACATATTTGGAGTGTGGGAGGAAATGGGAGATCCCGGAGAAAACCCGCACTGTCACGGGGAGAACGTACAAAACTGCGTACAGGCAGCACCCGTAGTCGGGATCGAACCCGGGTCTCTGACGCTGTGAGGCAGCAACTCTACCGCTGCGCCACCGTGTCGCACGGTTCTCGAAATCTTAACTGCGTTAAAGAGTTCAAGCGTTTATATTCAAAGAAATTATAAACTGAAAACAAATATGTTCCATTTGATCAAATATTTGAAACCAAATTCAACTTGGCTGTGGTCAGAAGGAGGGTTTTGAGCCAAAACATCTTCCATCCATTCCCTCCATGTTCCCGATGTTGGGGGAGTCCAGAACCAGGGGCCACAGTTTGAGAACAATGGGTAGGCCATTTAGAAACACTTTTTCACACAGAGAGTCGTGAGTCTGTGGAATTCTCTGCCTCAGAGGGTGGTGGAGGCCGGTTCTCTGGATACTTTCAAGAGAGAGCTAGATAGGGCTCTTAAAGATAGTGGAGTCAGGGGAGAAGGCAGGAACGGGGTGATTGATCAGACATGATCACATTGAATGGCGGTGCTGGCTCGAAGGGCCGAATGGCCTACTCCTGCACCTGTTGGATAGACAATAGACCCATTGTCTATTGTCTACTGTCTCCACAGATGTCACCTGACCCGTTGAGTTCCTCCAGCACTTTGTCTTTTGTTCCAGCCCTTGCATTTCCTGGAGCCTCAACTTATCTCGCCTGGTATCCAAAGTATTTCTCTCACAATGGAAATTTAGTGATGGACAAAATGCTTTTGCATTTCATGTTTCTCGTTTTGCTTTTTGTTTTCATCAATAGTTTTAAATTCCATGCCTTAGGAGATTGAGAGGGGATCTTATAGAAACTTACAAAATTCTTAAGGGGTTGGACAGGCTAGATGCAGGAAGATTGTTCCCGATGTTGGGGAAGTCCAGGACAAGGGGTCACAGCTTAAGGATAAGGGGGAAATCCTTTAAAACCGAGATGAGGAGAACTTTTTTCACACAGAGAGTGGTGAATCTCTGGAACTCTCTGCCACAGAGGGTAGTTGAGGCCAGTTCATTGGCTATATTTAAGAGGGAGTTAGATGTGGCCCTTGTGGCCAAGGGGATCAGAGGGTATGGAGAGAAGGCAGGTACGGGATACTGAGTACGGGATACTGGATGATCAGCCATGATCATATTGAATAGCGGTGCAGGCTCGAAGGGCCGAATGGCCTACTCCTGCACCTAATTTCTATGTTTCTATGTTTCTATGTTTCTATTATTCCGCCCCCTCATGGATGCAATACTCCGACATTCTTCCTGCCCTTGCGAACATGTCGGTGATGCGGACAGTGCGTGGAATACATCCATGCACAGGTGGCGCTGTGGCGCAGCGGATAGAGCCACTGCCTCACCGTGTCAGAGACCCAGGTTCGATCCTGACCTCGGGAGCTGTCTGTGTAGAGTTTGCACGATCTCCCTGCGACTGCATCAGTTTCCTCCCTGAGCTCCGGATTCCTCTCACCCCCACAGACTTGCGGGTTTGTAGCCTAATTGGCCTTCATCCACACCCGAGGCGTCTTGCGACGTTTTACCGCATTAAAGATGCAATGTTCATTTAAATTGTTGCATTGTTTCATTCATGAATTAAGCCAAAATTAAATTATCTTGAAGCAAAGGTTTAGTTTGGATCGTCACATGCATATAAAATCACAGCTAATGTAAAAAAGATTTTCTTCAAAAAAACACCAATTAATCAAGACATATCAAATATAATTTGGCAGAGATGGCGCTTACTGTGCCAAAGGTTAAGATCCAGATGTGCTACAGAGGACGTCTCATTCAAACCAAGTACTCTTATAATTATTCCCATCTGTCAGACCTTGTTCATCCAAAATGCAACTAATTCTCACTCCAATAAATAAGTGTAGCACCACTTCAATCATATCTAACGCAGAAATAATTGCAACTTTTATTTTTCTGTAGTCCTCATTTTTTTTTAATGCATGATAATCGACATATTATGCATTCAAGAGAGAGTTAGATAGAGTAAAGGGCCAGTCCGACGAGCATGCGGCTCCATGCGTCAAGTGCGAGCTAAGCGACTGCATGCGGCAAGCGCTACCTAACGTGGTCGCTTGAGCTGTACGGCCTCGCTGGGCCGGTCCCACTTCGATCGCCAGAGCCGTATGGAGTTGTGCGGAGCTGGTCCCCGACATCACGCGGGGCTCCGAAAAACTGACCGTGTTCAAAAATTCCGCGCGGCAACGGCCTGCCGGCCCGCAGCCGCCTCGACGCCGTACGTCACGTGCGAACTTCCCGCGGACTTCGCTCGCACTTCATGTCACTCACTCGACCTCCGCGCGGCCCCCGCTTCTGGTTAGGTCGCGCTTGCCGCATGGATTCGCATGCTCGTGGGACAGGCCCTTAAGTAGGTTTATTGGCCAAATATTCACATACAAGGAATTTGCTTTGGTGCTCCGCCCACAAGTAACAACATGACATACAGTGACAGTTACGAATGACTCAGAAAACACTAAACATTAATAATAATAAAACATTCATGATAAAACAACATTGATCTTAGTTCTTAGGGCTAACGGAATCAAGGGATATGGGGCAAAAGCAGGAACGGGGTACTGATTTTGGATGATCAGCCACGATCATATTGAATGGCGCTGCTGCCTTTCTCCTGCACCTGTTTCTATGTTTCTAAACACAATAGCACAGCGGTAAAGATGCCGCCTTGCAAACGAGACCCGGGTTCGATCCTGACCTTGGGTGCTGGCTGTGTGAAGTTTGTACGTTCCACGGTTTAAGAATAAGGGGTAAGCCATTTAGATTTAGAATTTAAAGGATTTAGAGCGGAGACGAGGAAACACTTTTTCACACAGAGAGTGGTGAGTCTGGAGGTGGATTTCTCTGCCTCAGAGGGCAGTGGAGGCCGGTTCTCTGGATACCTTCAAGAGAGAGCTAGATAGGGCTCTTAAAGATAGCGCAGTCAGGGGATATGGGGAGAAGGCAGGAACGGGGTACTGATTGGGGATGATCAGCCATGATCACATTGAATGGCGGTGCTGGCTCGAAGGGCCGAATGGCCTACTCCTGCACCTATTGTCTATTGTGTATTGTTCTCCCTGTGATCACATGTGTTTCCTCCTTAAGTGAAACTTGTAACAATTATCCCTTGTGTGTGCAGGGTAGTATTAATGTTAACTAAACATGAGGAGGAGTTTCTTTAGTCAGAGGGTGGTGAATCTGCGGGATTCATTGCCACAGGTGGCTGTGGAGGCAAAGTCACAGTGTATTTTTTAAATGGACATTGATAGGTTCGCGACTCGTAAGGGCCTCAAAGATTATGGGGGAAAGACAGGAGAATGGGTTTTGAGACAAGGGGTCACAGCTTAAGGATAAGGGGGAAATCCTTTAAAACCGAGAGGAGAAGAACTTTTTTCACACAGAGAGAGGTGAATCTCTGGAACTCTCTGCCACAGAGGGTAGTTGAGGCCAGTTCATTGGCTATATTTAAGGGGGAGTTAGATGTGGCCCTTGTGGCTAAGGGGATCAGAGGGTATGGAGAGAAGGCAGGTACGGGATACTGAGCTGGATGATCAGCCATGATCATATTGAATGGCGGTGCAGGCTCGAAGGGCCGAATGGCCTACTCCTGCACCTAATTTCTATGTTTCTATGTTTCTACGAGAGGGAAAAAATAGATCAGCCATGATTGAATGGCAGGACAGAATGGCCTAATTCAGCTCCGATATCTCCTGGTCTTCTGTATGTGTTGTCCAAGTGGGAGTGTAGATTGTTATGATGTTTACTCAGCTGAAAAGGCAAAGTTTGCTGCGATGGATTGCCAAAAACATTCAACTGTACGGACTTTATCTCCCCTGCAACTCCCCGAAGTCAGGTGGTTGGGGGACGATGTCTTCATAACTTTTTATTTACTGTTTTAAAATTTGTGTAAAACTTTATGAAGTTAATTCTCTTTGCCAGTTGGCTCTTCCGAACGCTTTGAAGGGTCTGAGTGTCAAAAAGCAAACTACAGGCGGAGCCAAGAAGTGAGATCAGGATTTAGAAAGGGAAATTTAGGAGTGAGTTTGTTTGCAGAGATAAAACAACAGCTGGAACAAATTGTGGAGAACCGTGGTCCCCACAGCCGTCCGTCTAATAAACCCCACAACCTCAAATAAGCTCCAAACTACATAGGCCTGGGGCTGTGTGTGTGTGTGTGTGTGTGTGTGTGTGTGTGTGTGTGTGTGTGTGTGTGTGTGTGTGTACATATGTGTGTGTGTGTGTGTGTATATGTGTGTGTGTGTATGCACACATATATATAAACGCATACATGTGTGTGCAGACATACATATGTGTGTGTATATGTGTATGTGTATGTACACATGTACATATACACATATATGTGCCAACATACTGTACATATATGTGTTTGTGTATGTGTGTGTGTGTATATTTATGTGTGCATACACACATACATACAAAATATGATTCAAAATTTAATCTCTACTCACTCCGACCTGCGCAAGATAACCACTTATGAGGTGTTTGTGCAGTAATCAACCAGAAGTGTGTGCACATATATACATGTGTGTGTGTGTGTGTATAATATGTGTGCATGTATATATCTGTGCCCTTGTGCCGATATGTCAAGTCTATGTGTATATACACAGTACACAGTACATATACACATACCCTCTCTCAAGAGAGAGCTAGTTAAGGCTCTTAAAGAAAGCGGAGTCAGGGGATATGGGGAGAAGGCAGGAACGGGGTACTGATTGGGGATAATTGAATGGCGGTGCTGGCTCGGAAGGCCAATGGCCTACTCCTGCACCTATTGTCTATTGTCTATACATATTCACATACACAATATATATCTATATATACATGCATAGATATACTGATCTTTTTGTTTATTACATTGTTTACAGAGTACTATGTTTACATACTGTGTTGTGCTGCTACAAGTAAGAATGTCATTGTTCTGTGTGGGACATGTAACAATAAGACACCCTTGACCCTTGGTTGAGTCCAGCATGTCGGGATGGCTTCAGGAAGGGTGAAGAGGCAAGAGCAAGTTTCTGATCCAGTCATAGAGAAATTGAAATGTTTCTCCCAGCTCAACTAATCTCATAACCTCAGGATGAGATCACAGTGAATCGCTGCCATTAAATTGAAATTATATGAGATTGATGCTGAGTTTGTTATTGGTCCTTCAATGCTCTCCTTGGGTTAGCAGAGGCAGTTTAATTTAGTGTAGTTTAGTTCAGAGATACAGCGCGGAAACAGGCCCTTCGGCCCACCTGGTCCGCACCTGGAACATGCTGCAGGATATGGAGGTGAAGGCGGATACAATAGTGATGTTTAAGAGGCTTAAAGGCTCTCTCCCACTGTACGAGGTAATTCAAAAGCTCTCCCGAGTTTAAAAAAAAAATCAAACTCGTGGTAAGCCCGTAGAATGTACGTAGCGGGTACGTCGGAGCTCGGGACGTCTCTTAGCGGCTCGTAACGCTAACAGCAGGTACTTGAGAAACGCGGTAAGCTCGGGAAGACTTGTGAAGATTTTTCAACATGTTGAAAAATGTCCACGAGAGCCCCGAGTACCCACGAGCGGCCATTACTGTAATTCTCCGAGTTCGATTTGGGGGAAACTCTTGAATTAGCTCGTACACAGTGGGACAGGCCCTTTAGGATGGACACATGGACTTGCTGGGAATGGAGGGATGTGGTTTATGCGCATGTAGATTCTGCAAGAGATGGTCAATGATTCAATGATCCTTTATTGTCCCGTGTACCGAGATACCGTAACATTTGATTTACCATCCAGTCAAACCAAAAAAGCAACAAGGTACAAATCGACATAAAGAATAAACAGCGGCGTGTGAGAATCCCCAGGGCACGCAGCATAAGCAGAGACCCACCGCCAACAGTTCGATGTCCGGGCCACACACACACACACACACACACACACGCTCCTTCAACATGATGTGAGCAGAGTTGTAGGGACTGCTGTCACTCTCTCCGCCCGAACAGTCAGAAAGCCGTCCGCGCTCGCACCGGACTCATGGCGCGACATCCCCGCAAACACCGAGACCACGGCCTTCCCTCCGAGTCCCCACCAGCGCGGGCCGCACGTCCATCTTGGTTTTCGGCGACCTCACATTCCCCACTGTGATGGAAGGCGAATAACTTTGCCCCGCTTCCTCCTTTTCTCCCGTGTCGTGTTCAACACAGACATTGTGGGCTGAAGGGCCAGTTCTGGTGCTGTACTCTTTGATGCTTCTACAAACCATGAACCAAAAACACCACATCATTGAAACAGGACACTCATTGAAAATGAACCAGTAAATTGAATGACAATGAACGAAATAAATGGATTTTTTTCAGCAAGTGTAGATATAACACAATGTTACGTTTTACTGTCATTATAATAATGTTATCCTTATTACAGGGAGAAAACAAGTTTGTCAGTAAATCCCATGAAAAGCTTCAATCAATGACTGATGCAGAGGTTGGTGGCATTCAAATCTTCCCTAAACTGTCATATGCTGAGAGAATGGAGCAGCTGGGCTTGTACACTCCGGAGTTTAAAAGGATGAGAGGATATCTCGTTGAAACATATAAGATTGTTAAGGGCTTGGACACGCTAGAGGCAGGAAACATGTTCCCGGTGTTGGGGAAGTCTAGAACCAGGGGCCACAGTTGAAGAATAAGGAGTAAGCCATTTAGAACAGAGACGAGGAAACACTTTTTCTCACAGAGAGTTGTGAGTCTGTGGAATTCTCTGCCTCAGAGGGTGGTGGAGGCCGGTTCTCTGGATGCTTTCAAGAGAGAGCTAGATAGGGCTCTTAAAAATATCAGAGTCAGGGGATATGGGGAGAAGGCAGGAACGGGGTACTGATTGGGGATGATCAGCCATGATCACATTGAATGGCGGTGCTGGCTCAAAGGGCCGAATGGCCTACTCCTGCACCTATTGTCTATTGTCTAAACCTCGACTATCATTGCAACAATATATTTATAATTTGTCATTAATTTATTTCAGAATTAAAGGACGTCCTTTTAGGAAGGAAATGAGGAGGAATTTCTTTAGTCAGAGGGTGGTGAATCTGTGGAATTCTATGCACAGAAGGCTGTAGAGGCCACAAGTCAGTGGGTATACTCGTCAGAGATAGATAGATTCTTGATTAGTACGGGAGTCAGAGGTTATGGGGAGAAGGCAGGAGAATGGGGTTAGGAGGGAGGGATAGGTCAGCCATGATTGAATGGTGGAGTAGGCGATGAGAGAGGAAATGTTCCCCTGGAAGGAAGCCACTGTTTGCAGGATATTTGAGCCGCAGAAACAATTTTAGTGTTCTGAACAACAATTTCACCGATAAGATTAGTTGAGCTGAGCCAAATAACCAAGTATTCGCAAGATAAAACTTTCAGCTTAACATAACACAATTATCTAAATATTATAGAATTCGATGGTACAAAAGTGCCTTAATGGGTCAGTGTCTTTATCTAAGTCCCAATACTGTCAGAGTCATTTTGGTTTGTTTATTATTGTCATGTGTACCGAGGTACAGAGAAAAGCTTTTGTTGTTGCATGCTAACCAGTTAGAGGAAAGACTCTACATGATTACCATCGAGCTGCCCGCAGTGTACAGATACAGGATAAAGGGAAAAGCGTTTAGTGCAAGGTAAAGTCCGATTAAAGATAGTCTGAGGGTCTTCAATGAGGTCAGCTCAGGACCACTCTCTAGTTGTTGATAGGGTGTTGCCTGATGACACAGGCCCTTCAGCCCATCTCGCCCATGCCGACCAAGTTGGCCAACTCCGCAAGTCCCATTTGCCCGAATTTGGCCCTCTAAACCCATCCTATCCATATATCCGAACGTCTTTCAAAAGTTGGAATTGTATCCATTTCTCTTGCTTCTTCTAGCAGCTGGTCCCAGGTACAGATGCCCCTCTGTGTGGAAAAGATTGCAGCTATGGTCTCTGTTAAATCTCTCCTCTCTCACCTTAAGCCTATGCCCTCTAGTTGTAGAATCCTCTACCCTGGTTAAAGACAGTGAGTGTTCACTTATCCATGCCTCTCAAGGTCTTGTACACCTCAATAAGTCCATCCTTCAGCCCCAAAGAATAAAGCCCCAGCCTATGCAGAACATGGATCCTTGCAGAACATGGATAGGTAACGTTTCTGGTCGGGACCCTTCTTCAGACTTAGTACTTTTTTAAAGAAACAATGGAATCTTGGGGCCGCCCGTTGGCGCAGCGGTAGAGTTGCTGCCTCACAGCGCCGGAGACCCGGGTTCGATCCTGACCACGGGTGCTGTCTGTACGGAGTTTCATCGTGGGATTTCTCTGGTTTCTCCGGATTCCTCCCATACTCCAAAGACGTACATGTTTGTAGATTAATTGGCTTCAGTAAAAATTGCAAATTGGCCCTTGTGTATAGGATAGTGTTAATGTACAGGGATCGCTGGTCGGCATAGGCTGAAAGGCCTGTTTCCTCGCTGTATCTCTAAAAACTAATAAATGTCATCGGCAGATCGTAGGTAGAGAATTCCACATTACAATTGGTGACTGTGCAAACCCAGTTTGTAGGCTGGACATTTCTCTTCACAAATGCCGATTTGTTTGTTGCATGTTAGTCATAGAGTGATACAGCGTGGAAACAGGCCCTTTGGCCCAACTAGCCAACACCCGCCAACATGTCCCAGCTACACTAGTCCCACCTGCTTGCATTTGGTCCATATCCCTCCAAACCTGTCCTATCCATGTACCTCAGCGGGTGCAGCAGCATCTTCAGACTGAAGAAGGGTTTCGGCCCGAAACGTTGCCTATTTCCTTCGCTCCATAGATGCTGCTGCACCTGCTGAGTTTGTCCAGCTTTTTCGTGTACCTTCGATTCTCCAGCATCTGCAGTTCCTTCTTTAACACTATCCATGTACCTGTCTAACTGCTTCTTAAATGTTGGGACAGTCCCTGCCTCAACTACCTCCTCTGGCAGCTCGTTCCATCCATCCACCACCCTTTGTATGATAAAGTTACCCCTCAGATTCCTATTAAATCTTTTCCCCTTCACCTGAAACCTATGTCCATTGATCATCGATTCACCTACTCTGGGCAAGAGACTGTGTATTTACCCGATCTGTTCCTCTATAAGATCATCCCTCACCCTCCTGCGCTCCAAGGAATAGAGCCCCAGCCTACTCAACCTCTGTCTGTAGCTCAGACCCTCTAGTCCTGGCAACATCCCCGTATATCTTCTCTATACCCTTTTTCCAGCTTGACGGCATTTTGCTTATACACGGTGTCCAGAGCTGAACACAATTCAGTGTTTCCAATATTTGTAGAATTTCTTCATATTCCCAATTTGTGCTTTATTTTTTAATCCTTCCACTGAAGTGGTCAATTATTGATCCAATCACTTGGTTTGAATCTTTTATCAACATTGAGTGTTTCCTGCGCTCAGTAAGTTTTAGTTGAACTAATTCATGCCAAACAAGTGGAGCTTTTAAATAATTTGTGCTCGCTTTAATAACAGCAAATGGACATTCCAATTACTTGATTTGCTTCTGGAAGCTAATCTTTGTGCTAAAATATATACTTTTAAAACTAGAGCCAAAATATTTTTCCTGTAGGAAAACTAAAGAGGGATATTACTGGGGAAATGAGATGATACTCTGATATTGTTGCTGTTTGGGTTGAGGGGAGACCTGAGTGAAGTAGATACATTTATGAGAGGCCCAGATAGGGTAGACACTCAGAACCTTTTACCGAGCAGGGATCTACCACATACTAGATAGGGGGCATAGCTTTGAAGTAAGATGGCCAAAGTTTAAAGGCGATGTGAAAGTGTTTTTCTTATACAGAGGGTGGTGAATGCGGGGAATGTGTTGCTAGGGATGGTGGTGCACACCAGACACAATAGTGGCATTTAAGAGACTTTTGCATCGGATCAAGGATATGCAGGGAAGGGAGGGATACGGATTATGTGCAGGCTGATATGGCTTTGACACCAGTTCCAGCACAGACCTTGTGGGCCGAAGGGCCTGTTCCTGCGCTGTGCTGTTCCATGTTCCAGTAGCCCATGGAGTCTTAATAGCCACAATGCAATTAATAAACGGGGCAGATTATTTTCGAGATGATACTGTGAAATTGTGCAGGCAAAACTTTTTTAAATGTCCCGGATACTTTAATTGGTAATTTATGCATTTGGTAAACAGAGAAAGAGAGTTGCAGATTCCTGTTTAAGAAAGGACTGCAGATGCTGGAGAAGTCAAAAGTAGACAAAACTGCTGGAGAAACTCAGCGGGTGAGGCAGTGTCTATGGAGCGAAGGAATAGGTGACGTTTCGGGCCGAGACCCTTCTTCAGTTGCAGCTTCCAGTCATTTACTGTAAATTGTAATAAGAAGAAACATGGAGACATAGAAAATAGGTGCAGGAGGAGGCCATTCGGCCCATCGAGCCAGCACCGCCATTCATTGTGATCATGGCTGATCGTCCCCTATCAATAACCCATAGAACAATAGAAAGTAGGTGCAAGAGACGATAACATATCATTTTCCACTTCAGTAAAGAGCTATTCAGAAAGTGTTCATTATTAAAAAACATGTAGGGAGGAAACCCGAGCAGCTGGAGGGAACCCCCGTGGTCACAGGAGTAACGTGCAAACTCCACATAGAGACTGCGCCCGAGGTCAGGATCGAACCCTGGTCTCTGGAGCTGTGAACACTGTGAATGGCTCGATTGTAATCACGTGTTGTCTTTCCGCAGACAAAAGCTTTTCACTGTACCTCGGTACACGTGACAATAGTCAAGTCAAGTGAGTTTATTGTCATGTGTCCCTGTATAGGACAATGAAATTCTTGCTTTGCTTCAGCACAACAGAATATAGTAGGCATTTACTACAAAATAGATCAGTGTGTCCACATACCATGATATAAATATATACACACATGAATACATAAACTGATAACGTGCAAATAACAGATAATGGGTTATTAATAATCAGAGTTTTGTCCGAGCCAGGTTTAATAGTCTGATGGCTGTGGGGAAGTAGCTATTCCTGAACCTGGTTGTTGCAGTCTTCAGGCTCCTGTACCTACTGCTGAAGGTAGCAGGGAGAGTTTGTGGCCAGGAAACTGAACCGATCCGAACCGTGAGGCAGCAGCACTACCGGCTGCGTTACTGTGCCGACCTTTTCACTCCTTGTTTATCACCTTCCTCGAAATCTGTGTTCGCTACTTAATACACGTATTCTCTTGCAGATTGCAGGAATGTACTCCAAGGTGGCAAAGAAAGCCTTCAGGAAGGGGACGCCATCGCCGCTAAATATGGGTCATCGCGAAGACATTCCAAAGTTCTACTCCCGGTCGACAGGGAATATCAATGAAGAGGAGCCTGATTACGAATCAATTAAGAGCCCACACTGGCACACTGGCAGTCAGATCCTGGGCGAGAAACCCTGTTACACCCCGGTGAAGGAAAGGAGGTGGCCGGTGAAACTACAGGAGAGGAGCCAGGATGAGGAAATGGCAGAACCGGGTTACGAAGCGATTGATCTGAAGTGGAAGAGAATCGTTATTGCGGTCGGCGCAAACCGAGCATTGAACCGTGCCGCAGAGAGACAGACGGAAAACTATTACGAAAGTATCAGTGAACTGCAGCAGAGCCGTGCGTGTACATCTGATGGTGGCAGAGAGCACTTTATTACAGGTCTCTAGGGCGGAGGTTGGCAACTACGGCCCAGGGACCAGTTCCGGCCCGTAACCCAAAACCATCCGGCCAGCAGGCGCATTGTTTTTCAATTAGTTTTCGTGAGCTGGGAACTGTAGCCAGTTTCGGGGAACGCAGGCGAGCTGGGCGCTACAACCAATGTATTAACTATGGCGATAGATGTGGCCCGCCATCCACTCACAAACATGGGTCCTGGCCCCAATGCAGAAAAGGTTGCCCACCCTACTTACACGCCCCGTCAACTCTACTCCGCCATTCCATCATGGCTGATCTAACTTTCCTCCTCAACCCCATTCTCCTGCCTCCTCCCCATAATCCCTGACACCCGGACTAGTCAAGAGTCTGTCTATCTCTGCCTTAAAGATATCCACTGACTTGGCCTCCACAGCCGTCTGCGGCAATGAATTCCACAGATTCACCACCCTCTGACTAAAGAAATTCCTGCTCATCTCCTTCCTAAAGGAACATCCTTTTATTCTGCAGCTGTGACCTCTGTTTTTTTGTGAGGATGGGGAGATCATAAAGCACTGACACAGTACCAGCGATATTATTACCTAGAAGACAACTTGTGTCCGTCCCTGCTACATTTAAACGTTTCACCATGGATTTACGCCATTCATATTTGATCCAAGGTGATGCAAGAGAAGGCCGGATTATTTTTAATTGATTGACAGATTCAACATGGAAACATTGAATTGGAGATCAAATTATATTTTATTGACCAAACTGAGATATTTTGGTGAAGAAGTCTAAATGACACAGTGCGATGTAATTTGAGCGTTTCGGTGAAGGTTTCACCTTCTGAGAAGTCCTTTTGATTTGAAGTGGAGAGAGCATAATCATTTTGCTATACAATAATCAATAAGCTTTGAGTCATAGATTCATAGAATGATAACAGGCCCTTCAGCCCAACTCGCCCACACTGGCCAACATGTCCCAGCTACACTAGTCCCACTTGCCTGCGCTTGGTCCATATCCCTCCAAACCTGTCCTGTCCATGTACCTGTCTAACTATTCCTTAAACGACGGGATAGTCCCAGCCTCAACTACCTCCTCTGGTAGCTTGGTCCATACACCCACCACCCTTTGTATGAAAAAGTTACCCCTCAGATACCTATTAAATCTTTTACCTTTCACCTTGAACCTTTCAAGAGAGATCTAGATAGGGCTCTTAAAAATAGCAGAGTCAGGGGATATGGGGGGAAGGCAGGAACGGGGTACTGATTGGGGATGATCAGCCATGTTCACATTGAATGGAGGTGCTGGCTCGAAGGGCCAAATGGCCTACTCCTGCAACTATTGCCTATTGTCTATTGAACCTATGCCCTCTGGCCCTCGATTCCTCTACTCTGGGCAAAAGACTGTGATTCTACCCGATCTATTTGTCTCATGATTTTGTATATCCCAATAAGATCTCCCCTCATCCTCCTGTGCTCCATGGAATAGAGACCCAGCCTACTCAACCTCTCCCAGTAGCTCACACCCTCTAGTCCTGGCAACATCCTCGTAAATCTTTTCTGAACCCTTTCAAGGTTGACATTATCTTTCCTATAACATGATGTCCAGAATTGAACACAATATTCTAAATGCGGTCTCACCAACGTCTTATACAACTGCAACATGACCTCCCAACTTCTATACTCAATACTCTGACTAATGAAGGCCAAAGTGCCAAAAGCCTTCTTGACCACCTTATCTACCTGCGACCCGACCTTCAGGGAACCATGCACCTGTACTCCTAGATCCCTCTGCTCTACAACACTCCCCAGAGGCCGACCATTTACTGAAGAAGGATTTTAACCCAAAACATCATCTAATCCTTTTCTCCAGAGATGCTGCCTGACCGGCTGAGTTACTGCAGCATTTTGTGTCTATCTTCAGCATAACAATTTTGTTCCAGTCAGGCAGGTACGTTTAAAGGAACTGCAGATTTTGGTTTACAAAAAAAGACACAAAGTGCTGGAGTAACTCAGAGCATCAGGCAGCATCAGCGGAGAACATGGCAAAGTGGAAAACATGGATCCATTACCTTCGTAGCAAGCAACTAAAACTTTTTGCTGTACCTCGCCACACGTGACAATAAATTAAACCATGTTCTCCAGAGATGCTTTCTGACTCTCTGAGTTACTCCAGCACTTTGTGCCTTTTTTGTAAACCAGCCATCTGCAGTTCCTTGTTCCTACATTCCTCCAACATTGACACTGAGGTGCAGGGGGACAACACTTCTGTTTAGGAGGGAACTTCGAATCCAACTTCCCTCTAGTTGCTACAAGAGATCCCCAGCACAAGAGACAATAGACAACAGGTGCAGGAGTAGGCCATTCGGCCCTTCGAGTCACCACTGCCATTCAATGTGATCGTGGCTGATCATACCCAATTAGTACCCCGTTCCTGCCTTCTCCCCATATCCCCTGACTCCGCTATCTTTAAGAACCCTATCTAGCTCTCTCTTGAAAGCATCCAGAGAACCTGCCTCCACCGCCCTCAGAGGCAGAGAATTCCACAGACTCACAACTCTCTGTGAGAAAAAATGTTTCCTCGTCTCTGTTCTAAATGGTTAACCCCTTATTCTTAAACTGCGTGGCCCCTGGTTCTGGACTCCCCCAACATCGGGAACATGTTTCCTGCCTCTAGCGTGTCCAAACCCTTAACAATCTTATATGTTTCAATGAGAAGCCCTCTCATCCTTCTAAACTCCAGAGTGTACAAGCCCAGCCGCTCCATTCTCTCAGCATATGACAGTCTCGCAATCCCGGGAATTAACCTTGTGAACCTATGCTGCACTCCCTCAATAGCAAGTGAGCGGCACGGTGGTGCAGCGGGTGGAGCTGCTGCCTTACAGCGCCAGAGACCCGGGTTCAAGCCTGACTGAGTTTGGGCATCTCTGGATAGAAGGAATGACTGTCCCGCTGAGTTACTCCAGCATTTTGTGTCTACCTTTGGTTTAAACCAGCATATATAGTTCTTTCATACACATACAGATCTGTCGGATAATTGCCTTCTGTGGATGGTAAAATTGCCTCTAGTGTGTGGGAGAGTGCTAGAGTACGGGGTGGTCACTGGTAGGCATGGGCTCGATGGGCCGAAGGGCTATACAGATGCTGTAAAAGTCTCGAAAGTCTGAAGTAAACTAATGAGAGACTTGGTTTCTGCCCATTTTTTACACCTCACCAACCAGATCACTTCTCTTTCATTTCGTTCAGGACCTTCTTGTACATAGATTAATTGCTTTGACTCCTTATTTTGGAAAATCGATAACATTTCAAAAGTATTATTAGCTGTGAAATTTTAAGATGTTCTCAGGTTGTGAAAGACACTGTCCAAATGTAATTTTCATGCTGCGCCTTTGTGTCGTGAAATAAACACTGCATTCAACAAATCTGCATCGCCTGGGTATCCTTAACGTAACCTGAATTAGCCAAGAATTACTATTTTTTAAAATTAATTCATTAAATGTCTTGGGATATTTATATGGAACTTTTTTTTTTTTACAAAGATTGAAAAAAATCAAATAAATCAAATAAATAATACAACGTACACAGAAATAATGTTGAGAAAAAAGGATTTTACTAGATAGCAATAATTTTAAATGGGGCTATAACACTAAATAAAATCACTGCTGGAACGGAACAGAGATCGGACAGGCCCGCGTGGGTAACGGAGGCTGAGAACGAGGCGGGGTCCTGTGTGGGGGGGCGCCAGGAACAAAGAGGGGCACAGCATGGGGGGGGGGGGCTAATAAAGATGGTGATATAGTTGTATAGTCCAGTCAAGTCACATTTATTTATATAGCACATTTAAAAAAACAACTCTCGTTGGCCAAAGTGCTTTACATTTGTTATAAGAATAGTATAAACAAACAAACTACATACATATAGAAACATAGAAATTAGGTGCAGGAGTAGGCCATTCGGCCCTTCGAGCCTGCACCGCCATTCAATATGATCATGGCTGATCATCCAACTCAGTATCCTGTACCTGCCTTCTCTCCATACCCCCTGATCACCTTAGCCACAAGGGCCACATCTAACTCCCTCTTAAATATAGCCAATGAAGTGGCCTCAACTACCCTCTGTGGCAGAGAGTTCCAGAGATTCACCACTCTCTGCGTGAAATAAGTTCTTCTCATCTCGGTTTTAAAGGATTTCCCCCTTATCCTTAAGCTGTGACCCCCTTGTCCTGGACTTCCCTAACATCGGGAACAATCTTCCTGCATCTAGCCTGTCCAACCCCTTAAGAATTTTGTAAGTTTCTATAAGATCCCCTCTCAATCTTCTAAATTCTAGAGAGTATAAACCAAGTCTATCCAGTCTTTCTTCATAAGACAGTCCTGACATCCCAGGAATCAGTCTGGTGAACCGTCTCTGCACTCCCTCTATGGCAATAATGTCCTTCCTCAGATTTGGAGACCAAAACTGTACGCAATACTCCAGGTGTGGTCTCACCAAGACCCTGTACAACTGCAGTAGAACCTCTCTGCTCCTATACTCAAATCCTTTTGCAATGAAAGCTAACATACCATTCGCATTAACATACCAAACAAACTACATACATATAGAAACATAGAAACATAGAAATTAGGTGCAGGAGTAGGCCATTCGGCCCTTCGAGCCTGCACCGCCATTCAATATGATCATGGCTGATCATCCAATATATATCCATGATATATATACATATAGCCCTCGCTCAGTGGACGTCAGGAAAGGCTTGGGAGTATAGATAATATTTTAGTCTTGACTTAAAGGAGTCGATGGAGGGGGCAGTTCTGATGGGAAGGGGGATGCTGTTCCACAGTCTAGGAGCTGCAACCGCAAAGGCACGGTCGCCCCTGAGCTTATGCCTAGACTGCGGGATATTCAGCAGCCCCAAGTCGGCCGATCTGAGGGGCCTGGAGGTGGAGTGGTGGGTGAGAAGACTTTTAATGTAGGTGGGGGCAAGCCCATTGAGGGCTTTGTAGACATAGAGGAGGGTCTTGAAATGTACACGGAACCGCACAGGGAGCCAGTGGATATAGGTGTTATAGTGTAACATTTAAGAATATTTGTGTAGATAATTGGATGATTTTGTATTAAGATAGTGTGTTTGTTTGGTGTTGCATTGTATGTATATAACAATATTCTTGCAATAATTGATTACATTTAAAAATTAAGAGGGGCCCGGCCTGGTGGGGGCGGGTGGGGGGGGGTTGGGGTGCGAGAGAACAAAGGGGAGACATTGAGGACCACATTGAACACTTTGTAAATCTGTCAGCCCCCTATGTGTGGCCACTCTTTGCATACTTTGTGTACGTAAAACAAAGTCACAGTGTGACAATGAAATGTCATTCCTAATTTATTTTTAATTATAAGAATTTCAGATCACCCCATTAAGCCAACATAATTTTTAAGAAAGAACTGCAGATGCTGGAAAAATCGAAGGTAGACAAAAATGCTGGAGAAACTCAGCGGGTGAGGCAGCATCTATGGAGCGAAGGAATAGGTGACGTTTCGGGTCGAGACCCTTCTGAGCCAATATAATTGAACATTTCAGTGACTTGAATAAATTACTGAATTGCTGCAGCAAAATTCCAAATGTCATTTTTTTTCTTTGTTTTCTGAAAAACTTGCATGGATATCGAGAGTATTGAATGGCGATATAAACATAGAAACATAGAAATTAGGTGCAGGAGTAGGCCATTCGGCCCTTCGAGCCTGCACCGCCATTCAATATGATCATGGCTGATCATCCAACTCAGTATCCCGTACCTGCCTTCTCTCCATACCCCCTGATCCCCTTAGCCACAAGGGCCACATCTAACTCCCTTAAATATAGCCAATGAACTGTGGCCTCAACTACCCTCTGTGGCAGAGAGTTCCAGAGATTCACCACTCTCTGTGTATATAGACCTGTGTATATAGACCAACACCATCTGAGTAACCAAAACTGAGATCTCCGAACTGCCTGAAAAGCCAATTTCCTCTCTACTCTAACCGTGAAGTTCACGGTCCCTGGTTATGGACCGGCTTCGGGAGCTCCAAGCCTCAGGAATATCGATCGTCGGGCTGCGGAAGCGGCAATCGCCCTGACTGCAGATGGCTCGACTCTCCCGACCACGGGAGAAAAAGGAGGGAAGTAGATAAGACTTTAATTGCCTTCCATCACAGTGTGGAATGTGGAGGAGACGCCCAGATGGGTGTTTATGTTAGATTCTACGCGGTTGGAAGTTTTGTGATTGTATGACAAATCAAATTCCTTGGATGATTTACATACCTGTTTTATTTTCATACTTGGCTAAAATAATTAATTACAATGACTCCTCCCGCGGTCTATATGTAGATTGATGATACAGCGTTGAAACAGTCCCATCGGCCCTCAGAGTCCACACCGACCAATGATCACTTGTTCACATTGATCATAAGATCATAAGTGATAGGAGCAGAATTAGCCCATTCGGCCCATCAAGTCTACACCGCCATTCAATCATGGCTGACCAATCTCTCCCTCCTAACCCCATTCTCCTGCCTTCTCCCGATATTGGGGGCTGTTCCTGATGTTGGGGGAAGTCAAGAACCAGGGGCCACTGTTGGAGAATAAGGAGTAAGCCATTTAGAATGGAGACGAGGAAACACTTTTTCTCACAGAGAGTGGTGAGTCTGTGGATTTTCTGCCTCAGAGGGCGGTGGAGGCAGGTTTTCTGGATACTTTCAAGAGAGAGCTAGATAGGGCTCTTAAAAATAGCGGAGTCAGGGGATATGGGGAGAAGGCAGGAACGGGGTACTGTTTGGGGATGATCAGCCATGATCACATTGAACGGCGGTGCTGGCTCGAAGGGCCGAATGGCCTACTCCTGCGCCTATTATCTATTGTCTATTGTCCCCATAACCCCTGACACCTATACTAATCAAGAATCTCTTAAAAGAATGCCGCCGTTAAAAGTATCCATCGACTTGGCCTCCACAGCCTTCAGTGGCAATGAATTCTGAATGCTTGCTTTGAAATAACCTGTAGCCCCCAGACTTTCCTTGTATTCCTTAGGAAATCCATATTTTCCTCTTGGGGCCCTTTCATTTTATTGAAGCAAGATTTAGCAAGAGCTAATTTCAGCAGATGGTTTATAAAAAAAATAATCTATCTGGACAAATGGTTGCAATTCCAGTTCTGCCAGTGGATTCTTTTCTAAAGATAGAAACTGCAAGGATCCAGGCTGACATACCATCTGGAAAAGAGTGTCGGAGGCGGGAGAAATGTACATAGCATTCCTTGTCACGTTTTGGAACGACGCATAAATGTTGAAACGTACTCGCTTCCTTTCGATAGCTGCGGGTAAATTTGACGGACCCAGCATTAAACCTAAACACCACAGAGCTATAAAAGTCTTGAGTGTGTTCAAATCCAGAGCCATTTCTATGCCACCATCCTCGATAGAGTGTACAACAAGAGCTTCCCAACCTTTGTTGACCTGTTTACCCCTGGCAACTTTAATAGCACTTAACAATGTTATTTCATTTATTTATGAACAGCTAATGATGAACAGATACCGGTATATCAGAACCAAACACGGTCAGTCATAGAAACATAGAAACATAGGTGCAGGAGTAGGCCATTCGGCCCTTCGAGCCTGCACTGCCATTCAAGATTCAAGATTCAAGATTCAAGATTCAATTTAATTGTCATTTGGACCCCTTGAGGTCCAAACGAAATGCCGTTTCTGCAGCCATACATTACAAACAAATAGACCCAAGACACAACATAATTTACACAAACATCCATCACATCGCTGTGATGGAAGGCCAAAAAAACTTATCTCTCCACTGCACTCTCCACTCCCCCCCCCCCCCCCCCCCCCCGATGTCAGAGTCAAAGTCAAAGCCCCCGGCTAGCGATGGCGATTGTCCCGCGGCCATTAAAGCCACGCCGGGTGGTGCAAGGTCGCACACCGGGTCTTGGTGTTAGAGCCCCCGGCGTGCGCTCGCAGAGTCCCGCGGCCATTCCAAGCCGCGCGGCGCGGGGCGGTGCTGTAAGGCCCCGATCCAGGAGCTCTTCAACCCCGCAACTCGGGCGGGAGAAGTCGCCGTTGCGGGAGCCCGGAAAAGCGTTCTCCCTCCAGGGACCCGCGGGCTCCCGGTGCCGCCGTCCGCCAGACCCGCAGTTGCAGCCTCCGAATCTCCGGAGGTCGGGCCGCAGCAGCAGCAGCGCTCCTCCACCGCTCCACCCGCTCCGGGCTCGGCCAGCTCCGCGACGGTGAGGTGAGTCGTCGGCACCAGAGTACCCGGTCTTCTCCTGTTGGAGGCCGCTCCTCGTTGCAGCCCCAACGACAACAGAGACCCGCCAAAGAAAAGGTTGGGTCTCCCGTGCAGGGAGAGATTTAAAAGTTACCCCCTCCCCCCATCCCACCCCACCCTCACCCCCCCACACACACACCCCAACAAAAAATAACAAAAACTACATAGAAACATAGACAAAAAATAATAAAAACGCGGACGGGCTGCAGAGGCCGCTGCTGACGAGAGTCGCGCCGCCTACCGGAGTCAAAGTCAAAGTGATTCAATATGCTCATGGCTGATCATCCAACTCAAGTCAATGGGAAAAATTATGTACAGATCCAGAATCAACAAATGTACCCCCTGGGGACAAGACACTGTGTCGTGGGCAAGTCGGGCATGGTAGTATAGTGGAGATGCAAAGAACTGCAGGTGCTGGTTTACCAAAAAAAAAAATAGGAGTGCTGGAGTAACTCAGCGGGTCAGGCATCATCTCTGGAGAACGTGGATAGGTGACATTTCGGGTCAGGACCTTTCTTCAGACATGGGGGGGGGGGGGGGGTGAATAAAACTGGGGGGGGCAGGTAATAGGTGAACACAGGCAAGGTGTAGAGCGGGGAGAGGGGGGGGAGAGGGAGAGATTGATCGACAAACACCAGAGATTAGGGCAGGAGAGTAGCATGAATCACAGAGGGGGAACAGTGCAAGAGAGGAGAACTTCTTCAAAGCAGACATACCTTGCGGAGATTTTGCAGTGGAGCAGTCAATGTGTAGAAGGAAATGGCGGCGCAGCGGTGGAGTTGCGGCCTCACAGCACCAGAGACCCGGGTTCGATCCTGACCACGGGTGCTGTCTGTACGGAGTTTGCACGTTCTCCCTGTGACCTGCGCGGGGTTTCTCCGGCTGCTCTGCTTTCCTCCCACATTCCAAAGAAGAAGTAATTTTGGGGTCTGAAGAAGGGTTTCAGCCCGAAACGTCGCCTATTTCCTTCGCCCCATAGATGCTGTTGCACCCGCTGAGTTTCTCCAGCACTTTTGGCTACGTGCAGTTTTGTAGGTTAATCAGCTTCGTTAAAAAATTGTAAATTGTTCCAGGTGTGTGGCATAGTGCCAGTGTATGGGGCGATCGCTGGTCAGGTCGGACTCGATGAGCCAAAGGGTCTGTTTCTGGGCTGTATCTCTAAACTCATCCAAACTGCAGCCAGCCCGAAGAAAGGTCCTGATCCGAAACATCACCAATCCAGGTTCTCCAGAGATGCCTAGATATGCTCCAGAGGGAAGTTAGTGTAGAAATAGCAGGGGCTATGACAGAAATATTTCAAATGTCATTAGAAACGGGAATAGTACCGGAGGATTGGCGTACTGCGCATGTTGTTCCATTGTTTAAAAAGGGGTCTAAGAGTAAACCTAGCAATTATAGACCTGTTAGTTTGACGTCAGTGGTGGGCAAATTAATGGAAAGGATACTTAGAGATAATATATATAAGCATCTGGATAAACAGGGTCTGATTAGGAACAGTCAACATGGATTTGTGCCTGGAAGGTCATGTTTGACTAATTTCTTGAATTTTTTGAAGATGTTACTCGGGAAATTGATGAGGGTAAAGAAGTGGATGTTGTGTATATGGACTTCAGTAAGGCCTTTGACAAGGTTCCTCATGGAAGGTTGGTTAAGAAGGTTCAATGGTTGGGTATTAATGGTGGAGTAGCAAGATGGATTCAACAGTGGCTGAATGGGAGATGCCAGAGAGTAACGGTGGATGGTTGTTTGTCAGGTTGGATGCCAGTGACTAGTGGGGTGCCACAGGGATCTGTGTTGGGTCCACTGTTGTTTGTCATGTACATCAATGATCTGGATGAAGGTGTGGTAAATTGGATTAGTAAGTATGCAGATGATACTAAGATAGGTGGGGTTGTGGATAATGAAGTAGATTTTCAAAGTCTACAGAGAGATTTATGCCAGTTGGAAAAGTGGGCTGAAAGATGGCAGATGGAGTTTAATGCTGATAAGTGTGAGGTGCTACATCTTGGCAGGACAAATCAAAATAGGACGTACATGGTAAATGGTAGGGAATTGAAGAATACAGGTGAACAGAGGGATCTGGGAATAACTGTGCACAGTTCCCTGAAAGTGGAATCTCATGTAGATAGGGTGGTAAAGAAAGCTTTTGGTGTGCTGGCCTTTATAAATCAGAGCATTGAGTATAGAAGTTGGGATGTAATGTTAAAATTGTACAAGGCATTGGTGAGGCCAATTCGGGAGTATGGTGTACAATTTTGGTCGCCTAATTGTAGGAAGGATGTCAACAAAATAGAGAGAGTACAGAAGAGATTTACTAGAATGTTGCCTGGGTTTCAGCAACTAAGTTACAGAGAAAGGTTGAACAAGTTAGGGCTTTATTCTTTGGAGCACAGAAGGTTAAGGGGAGGACTTGATAGAGGTCTTTTAAATGATGAGAGGGATAGACAGAGTTGACGTGGATAAGCTTTTCCCACTGAGAGTAGGGAAGATTCAAACAAGGGGACATGACTTGAGAATTAAGGGACAGACGTTTAGGGGTAACATGAGGGGGAACTTCTTTACTCAGAGAGTGGTGGCTGTGTGGAATGAGCTTCCAGTGAAGGTGGTGGAGGCAGGTTTGTTTTTATCATTTAAAAATAAATTGGATAGTTATATGGACGGGAAAGGAATGGAGAGTTATGGTCTGAGCGCAGGTAGATGGGACTAGGGGAGAATACGTGTTCGGCACGGACTAGAAGGGTGGAGATGGCCTGTTTCCGTGCTGTAATTGTTATATGGTTATATGGTTATATGCCGCCTGAGTTACTCCAGCACTTTGTGTGTATGTTTTCATGGTGACATGGTGGTGATATTGGCTGACTGATATTCCAGAAGAATATGTTAATAAACTGTGGATACAACTTCAAACCCCAAAGAGCTGTGGAATTTAATTACAGACTATTTTCTTTCACACGGAGGGTGGTGGGTGTACGGAACGAGCTGCCAGAGGATGTGGTCGAAGCAGAAATAACAACAACATTTGGACAGGAACATGGATAGGAATGGTTTGAAAGTATATGGGTCAGAGGTGGATCAATGGAACTAGTTAAGATGGGGCATCTTGTTTGGTCTCGACGGGTTGGCTGCATTTATGTTTCGATTCAGCGCTGCATGACTCCATCTCAAGACAATTTAATATACCAAGCTCAACACAACGTTCATTTTAACAAAGGTAGATAAAAATGCTGGAGGAACTCAGCGGGTGCAGCAGCATCTATGGAGCGAAGGAAATTGGCAACGTTTCGTCCCGAAACCCTTCTTCAGACTGATTGTACCAGTACAGGAACCATTGCAATTTGACTGTGTCAGGCGTTGAATGGCCAGGTTTCAGAAAGATGCGACAAAACTGCTGGATGGTGGAATCGTAGAGTCCAAAGTAAAGGTCCTGTCCCACTCGGGCGTCATTTGCACGTCACACAGATAGCGAGCGAAGATTTTGTACATCCCAAAATCCCGGGGCGCGTAAATGATGTAGCATAAATGACACGCAAATTACGCCCAAGTGGGACATGCCCTTCAGATCACTTCAGGGCCACAGTTTAAGAATAAGGGGGTAAGCCATTTAGAACGAAGACGAGAAAACACTTTTTCTCAAGAAAAATATGCCTCCTCCATGGTCAGGAGGAGGCATATGCTCCACTGTAAATTGGAGGAGCAGCACCTCATATTTTGCTTGGGCAGTTTGTACCCCAGCAGTATGAACATTGACTTCTCTAATTTCAGGTAGTCCTTACTTTCTTCTCCCCTTCTCAGCTCTCCCCCCCCCCCCCCCCCCCCCCCCCCCCCACCCTCACATCAGTCTGAAGAAGGGTCTCGACCCGAAACGTTGCCTATTTCCTTCGCTCCATTGATGCTGCCTGACCCGCTGAGTTACACCAGCATTTTGTGTCTATCTTTGGTGTAAACCAGCATCTGCAGTTCCTTCTTATTCATTGCTTACCAATGCATGAGTAACTCAAATAGCAAAGTAAATATCACTCAGGAGATCGAACTGCAAAATCAGATCAGACATTCTCTCCCAATAGATGATGCCAAATCTGCTGAGTACTTCAGGCATTTTTTAAAGAGTATTTTAAACTTGGAGTAGTTGAACTTGGCATCATGTTCGACACAGACGTTGTGAATTGAAGGGCATATTATACTGATTTATGTTAGAAATCTGGTCTCCTTTATCGAATAGACTTGGTGCCGTTTATTTAAACCAACTAAACTACAAACTATGTTTAAGAAAGAAAACTGCAGATGCTGGAAAAATCGAAGGTAGACAAAAATGCTGGAGAAACTCAGTGGGTGAGGCAGTGTGTATGGAGCGAAGGAATAGGTGACGTTTCGGGTCTCCAGCATTTTTGTCTACCTTCTATTTTTCCACGCTCCAAAGACATGCAGGTTGTAGGTTAAATGTTTAAGAAGGAACTGCGGATGCTGGAAAATCGAAGGTAGACAAAAATGCTGGAGAAACTCAGCGGGTGCAGCAGCATCAAAACATGGGGGGGGACACAATTGGCGGCCTCTTGCCTACCCCGCACCACGGGCTGACAGCAGTACACGTGTATGTTTGTTTTTGTCCGCAGGGATGCGCACTGGTCCCCGTTGCAAGGCGTCTACGAGGGGCCATTCCGGGTGTTGCTCTCTGGCATCGCAACCTTCATCTTGGGTGGGGGGCCGGTAGGAGATCGTCTCCGTCACCCAGCTCAAGTTCAAGTTCAAGTGAGTTTATTGTCATGTGTCCCTGATAGAACAATGAAATTCTTGCTTTGCTTCAGCACAACAGAACATAGTAGGCATTTACTACAAAACAGATCAGTGTGTCCATATACCATAATATAAATATATACACACATGAATAAATAAACTGATAAAGTGCAAATAACAGATAATTGGTTATTAATAATCAAAGTTTTGTCCGAGCCAGGTTTAATAGCCTAATGGCTGTGGGGAAGTAGCTATTCCTGAACCTGGTTGGTGCAGTCTTCAGGTAGCAGGGAGATGAGTGTGTGGCCAGGATGGTGTGGGTCTTTGATGATGCTTCCAGCCTTTTTGAGGCAGCGACTGCGATAAATCCCCTCGATGGAAGGAAGGTCAGAGCCGATGGTGGACTGGGCAGTGTTTACTACTTTTTGTAGTCTTTTCCTCTCCAGGGCTCTCAAGTTGCCGAACCAAGCCACGATGCAACCGGTCAGCATGCTCTCTACTGTGCACCTGTAGAAGTTAGTGAGCGTTCGCGGATGACACTAAGCTGGGGGGCAGTGTTAGCTGTGAGGAGGATGCTAGGAGACTGCAAGGTGACTTGGATAGGCTGGGTGAGTGGGCAAATGTTTGGTAGATGAAGTATAATGTGGATAAATGTGAGGTTATCCATTTTGGTGGCAAAAACGGGAAAGCAGACTATTATCTAAATGGTGGCCGTTTGGGAAAGGGGGAGATGCAGCGAGACCTGGGTGTCATGGTACACCAGTCATTGAAGGTAGGCATGCAGGTGCAGCAGGCAGTAAAGAAAGCGAATGGTATGTTAGCTTTCATTGCAAAAGGATTTGAGTCTAGGAGCAGGGAGGTTCTACTGCAGTTGTACAGGGTCTTGGTGAGACCACACCTGGAGTATTGCGTACAGTTCTGGTCTCCAAATCTGAGGAAGGACATTATTGCCATAGAGGGAGTGCAGAGAAGGTTCACCAGACTGATTCCTGGGATGTCAGGACTGTCTTATGAAGAAAGACTGGATATACTTGGTTTATACTCTCTAGAATTTAGGAGATTGAGAGGGGATCTTATAGAAACTTACAAAATTCTTAAGGGGTTGGACAGGCTAGATGCAGGAAGATTGTTCCCGATGTTGGGGAAGTCCAGGACAAGGGGTCACAGCTTAAGGATAAGGGGGAAATCCTTTAAAACCAAGATGAGAAGAACTTTTTTCACACAGAGAGTGGTGAATCTCTGGAACTCTCTGCCACAGAGGGTAGTCGAGGCCAGTTCATTGGCTATATTTAAGAGGGAGTTAGATGTGGCCCTTGTGGCTAAGGGGATCAGAGGGTACGGAGAGAAGGCAGGTACGGGATACTGAGTTGGATGATCAGCCATGATCATATTGAATGGCGGTGCAGGCTCGAAGGGCCGAATGGCCTACTCCTGCACCTATTTTCTATGTTTCTATGAAAGCTAGGGCATAAGAAATAGGTAACGTTTCGGGCCGAACCCCTTCGGGATTCGGCCCGAAACGTTGCCTATTTCCTTCGCTCCATAGCTACTGCTGCACTACTGAGTCGGATGATCAGCCATGATCATATTGAATGGCGGTGCAGGCTCGAAGGGCCGAATGGCCTCTACTCCTGCACCTAATTTCTATGTCTATGTTTCTATGTTCTCCTTGACAAACTGACTCTCCGTAATCTTCTCAGGAAGTAGAGGCGCTGATGAGCTTTCTTGATGATTGCATTAGTGTTCTCGGACCTGATGGACGTGGAAGCCTGCTCACATGGACGTCGACAGCCCGGCGGTGGTGGTGCAGTCTCGGCGAAGCAGTCACCCGCTGGCTGCTGATCCTGTTGTGCCTGTTTCCCCCGACCCAGTTGTTTCTGTTTCTCCCGGCCTATTACAGTCCCCTGTCCTTTTTTCAGCCAGCCCCCTCCGTTATGCCCGACCCGTCTCCAGTCATCACGCGTTCTGGTCACCGTGTCTGGCCCCCTGCTCGGTTACGCACCTCGGGTTCTGGGAAGGTGGTTTTATTCGCGTGCTTTTTTCTGTATGGATCCAATTTTACCGCCACACGTGTGGATTCAACATCGTACATTTGGCTGTCTCTATCGATTTGCGTAATCTCGTTGTTTTCGTGTTCAAAATAAAACCATTTTATTTACTCACCATCTCGACTCGCCAAAGGTTATTATATTGAGTTAGATACAAAATGCTGGAGTGACCCAGTGTGTCAGGAATCTTCTCTAGAGATGCTGCCTGTCCCGCTGAGTTACTCCAGCATTTTGTGTCAATCTTCGGTATAAACCAGCATCTGCAGTTCCTTCTTACACATTGATTATTATTATGAATGTTATATTAATGTGCATTTGCATATTAAAATTTATAATAATGTATTAAACTATTTTAATAATATCAATAAAATATTACCAGCAATACATTGTGTAATTCAGCAACAACACCTATAAAAGCAATAAAACACCTATAAAACAAAACGGGAGTCCGTTCGGCCCTTTGCACCCATGCTAGCTCTCATGGAAGCAATCCCACAAGTCCATTATAAAGACAGAGAGTGTCGGAAAGTACTCAACGGGTTAAGTCTGTGGGAAGAGAATGAGGAGTTGAACGTTTCACGACCAAGACCCTTCGTCAGAATAACTGTCTGAGGATTTTCAGGGTTTTTAAAACAAATTATTTTAGATTTGCAGCGATTGTAAATCTATTTTTTTTTATTTCACGCACAAATCCATCACCCCCTCCCCCTCAGTGCTCCATCTTCAACCCAGCCCCGTCAATTGAATCCTATGGCATGCTGTAATAATTTGCAAATTTTAAAATTATTCGCCCATGCCTTAACTGTCACTTATTAAACGTGTGTTAGATTTCATGCAAGGGTGACACCAAATGCTGGAGTAACTCGGCGGGACAGAAGAAGGGTCTCGACCCGAAACGTCACCCATTCCTTCTCTCCAGCTGCCCGCCTCGCCGAGTTACTCCAGCATTTTGTGTCTACATTCGGTGGGAACCGGCTTCTGCAGTTCATCTCACCACAAATTAGATTTCATGCAAACTGAAACTGAATTGTTGCCTCCTCTTTCGGGTCCATTCGCCGGGATAAGCGATGGGGGGCGAAAAGCCAGTTTACCTCTGAGTTTTGCAAACTCTGCAAACTGTGCAGACTCTGGTGTTAAAAGTTAGCGGGCAAGACTGAACACAGCCAGCTGCCATTTCCCGCAGGGAGGGAGGGGGCTGTTGCTGCCCTTGCACTTCCACTGGTGTCCATACAAACAGCGACGTGTTTAACGTGTCAAATCCGCTGCCAGCGAGCTCGGCGGCTGGGGGAACCGGCCGGTCGATGCAACCCGCGCCGCACTTGCAAACCGACTGGATCTCCTGTTATCTGCATGGAAATCCCACCGTGCCAACCACTTCCAAGTCCCACCCAAGTGGACAAGGCAAACTAAGTGAGTAAACTCATCACCCGGGGCTCGAGGGAGCGGTATAAAGAAGCCACCGTCTAAAATAGAGGGGGCGTCACCCCCTAAATCCGATGGTATGGGTGCCGGGTTTGACAGTGATTTAAAGAGAGACACATGCACACACACCGGGAACTGCAGATGCTGGGAAAAGACACAAAGTGCTGGAGTCACTCAGCAGGTCGGGCAGCATTTTGCGTTTGCAGATGCTGAAATGCTGAGCAAAATCACCAAGTGCTGGAGGAACTTTATAGGTAGTGTAACAAAGTTTAAACTATGTGTGTGTTCAAGAAGGAACTGCAGATGCTGGAATACTGAGCAAAACACCAAGTGCTGGAGGAACTTTATAGGTAGTGTAACAAAGTTTAAACTATGTGTGTGTTCAAGAAGGAACTGCAGATGCTGGAATACTGAGCAAAACACCAAGTGCTGGAGGAACTTTATAGGTAGTGTAACAAAGTTTAAACTATATGTGTGCTCAAGAAGGAACTGCAGATGCTGGAAAATCGAAGGTAGACAAAAATGCTGGAGAAACTCAGCGGGTGAGGCAGCATCTATGGAGCTAAGGAAATAGGCAACGTTTCGGGCCGAAACCCTTCTTCAGACAAAATATATGTGGACAGGTACAGGGATAGGAAAGGTTTGGAGGTCTATGGGCCAAACGCGGGCAGGTGGGACTAGTGTAGATGGGACATGTTGGTCAGCGTGGGTCAAGGGACAAGAGTGTTTTATTGTCATATGTCCCAGATGGAACAATGAAATCCTTACTCACAGCAGCACAACAGAACAGGGCATGCTTCACCAGTCATCGGAGTAGAAGTCGAAGCAATACTCCACCATTCAATCGTGGCTGATCTATCTCCCCCCCTCTCAACTCCATTCTCCCTCCCGCCTTCTCCCCATAAACCCATTGCTAATCAGGTATCTCTGTCAACAGCTGCTTTTACATTGGCACAATAGACAATAGGTGCAGGAGTCGGCCATTCGGTCCTTTGAGCCAGCATCACCATTCAATGTGATCATGGCTGATCATCCGCAATCAGTACCCCGTTCCTGCCTTCTCCCCCATATCCCTTGATTCCGCTAGCCCTAATGGGCCTGTCCCACTGATGCGATTTTTTAGGCGACTACAGGCGACTAGTTTGTCGCCACATGTTCGCCGGTGGCTGCCAGGAGTCGTCTCCTCAGTCGCGCAAAAAGTCATAGCGTCTTTCTGGTCACCGCTAAATTTTCAACATGTTGAAACATTTTCGGCGACAATGAGTTTGACGCCAATGAACGTTGCTTGGCTTGTCCTGACGTGGGTGCTGTCGTAGGTTGTGGCTAGGATGACGTAGGTTTTTTGGCGACCTGCTACGATTATGACAGACGCCGGCAATTGCCCAAAAAAATCGCCAAACGGGACAGGCCCATTAGAGCTCTATCTAACTCTCTTTTGAATGCATCCAATGAATCAGCCTCCGCTTCCTTCTGCGGCAGAGAATTCCACAAATTCACAACTCGCTGTGTGAAGTTTTCCTCAGACTGAAGAAAGGTCTTGACCCGAAACGTCACCCATTCCTTCTCTCCAGAGATGCTGCCTGTCCCGCTGAGTTACTCCAGCATTTTGTGTCTACCTTCGAATTAAACCAGCTTCTCCTGTTCTTTATGACTCTGGAGGCACAAACTTTTCCAGTGACACTTTTTTGATTTTGTGTTTGTTTCGGTGGTGGTCAGTGGCTGGGCCGAAGGGCCTGTTTCTACAGTGTATCACTCTATGAATCTATAAGTTGGTTCTGGAGGAGGAGGAGGAGGAGGAGCTACCTTGTACCTTCTGAAGAGTCCACCAGGGATTACACTGGTAGTTGGACAATTTTATACCAGACAATGTTTACATTTACCAAGCCAATTAACCTACAAACCGGTACGTCTTTGGAGTATGGGAGGTAACCGAAGATCTCGGAGAAAACCCACCGGCGAGAATGTTCAAACTCCGTATAGACAGCACCCGTAGTCGGGATCGAACCCTAGTCTCCGGTGCTGCATTTTGCTGTAAGGCAGCAACTCTACTGCTGCGCCACCGTGACTGATGGAGGGGATTCTGGAGGAGGTTCTAGAGGAGGAGGTTCTAGCGGAGGATTTTCCAGAGGAGGAGGTTCTAGAGGAGGAGGTTCTAGCGGAGGATTTTCCAGAGGAGGGGGTTCTAGAGGAGGTGGTCCGGGAGGAGGATCTAGAGGAGGTGCTGGGTGTGGTTCTGGAGGAGGAGGATGTTCTAGAGGAGGTGGTTCTGGAGGAGGGGGAGGTTCTAGAGGAGGGGTTTCGGGAGGAGGTGGTTCTGGAGGATGAGGAGGTTCTAGGGGAGGAGGATTTTCTAGAGGAGGGTTTTCCAGAGGAGGGGGTTCTAGAGGTGGTTCTGGAGGAAGTTCTAGTTCTAGAGGAGGAAGTTCTAGAGGAGGTAGTCCTGGAGGAGGTGGTTTCTGGAGGATGAGGTTCTGGTTCTAGAGGAGGAGGTTGAGGTTGAGGTGGTGGTCTGGAGGATGAGTTCTGGAGGAGGAGGTTGAGGTTCTGGAGGAGGAGGAGGTTGAGGTTCTAGAGGTGGTGGTCCTGGAGGATGAGGAGGTTCTGGAGGAGGAGGTTGAGGTTCTAGAGGTGGTTCTGGAGGATGAGAGGTTCTGGTTCTAGAGGTTCTAGAGGAGGTGGTCCTGGAGGATGAGGAGGTTCTGGAGGAGGAGGTTGAGGTTCTAGAGGTGGTTCTGGAGGAGGAGGTTGAGGTTCTAGAGGAGGAGGAGGCGCCTGGCAGCGGCTGCCAAGGCGAGGAGTTGCTACTGCGTTGCCTGACAGCCGCTGATGGACAGGCGGCTCCACCAACCGCGGCGCGGCCGGCATGTCTCAGCGTTCCACTGTGGAACGTTGCTACAGTGCGGCGGCCAATGGGCGTGGGCGGCGGGGGCGGGGCCTGGGAGAGGGGCGGCGACCGAAGGGGAGGAGGAAGCAAAACAATTGTGTGCTGCAGGCTAGAGGCTGCAACTGTCCCCCTCTCCCTCTCCCTCTCTCCCCCTGCAACTCCACTCAATCTCCCCCTGTGCAAACACCGCAACTATCCGGCACCCGTGCACCATTGCATTCGCTCCTTCCCCTCCCCTCCCCTCCTCCTCCGAGAAAGTGCAATAGCTTGTTTTTTTGTTGTTGCACCCTCCTCCCCTCTCCCCTCTTCCCCCCCTCTCTCTCTCCCTCTTCCCCTCTCTCGCTCTCCCCCTCTCCAGCCACAAACACACACTTGCAGCAAAGAAGAGCATGAGCGCCAAACGCCTCAGCAAAAACTATAAAGTTGTAGGCACAAAGGTTTGTGCACCAAGGGCAGTCGACGAAGTCAGAGTTTCTGGGGTGATCCAGGCTTGTAGGAACGACCCTTCGGGTAGCAATGTGTACACAATCATGTTAGATGATGGCTCACTGAGGGACTATGCAGAAGAGGACATATTCTGCATCGATGTCAAAGTATCTGGAAAAGGAAAATACAGATATAATCAGAAGGTATTTAAGCATTATCTATTCAATTTAATTTAAAGTTATTTGCTTTCTACCGATTGCAAAATCGGTGCATGCTTCCAATTTCTCTTTTTGCCATTAGAAATATTACTTTTTTTTGATATTTACATTGCAACTAAAATGGCGCCTGGAGTGCACGTCAAAAGTTTAAAGAGTAGCTGTAGGAAACCGGTATCATTAACATCTCCGACCCCTCACACACGCAAAAAAGTTAAAGCTGACATGAAGTAAATGAATAATTTTCGGTCCTCTTCACGGTTCTTGAAGGCGAGGGAGGGGAGCAGATGACAGGGGAGAATGAGACTCCATTTGAATTTTTGACACTTGGGAGTTGCAAAGTTTCAACCCCTTTTGACGGGATCTCCAAAACTTTGCAAAATGCAAAAGGTTTGCCGAGATCTGGTGCGTTTTACAATCGGCTTGCACCCTCCCTTAGCAGTTCCCTAAAATAGTTTGGAAATGTTTGGGGTTTGGTGGTGAGGGGAAGGGAGAGGGTACTGCCCCTGACTATATAACCATATAGCCACAATTACAGCACGGAAACAGGCCATCTCGGCCCTTCTAGTCCGTGCCGGACACTTATTCTCCCCTCGTCCCCTATAAAATTAAAATTTGACAGAACTCCTGTGCAGGCGTCTGTTTGATTTCGTCTCTGTCTTTTTCTTTTTAATATAGATGTTTTTGAATTGCAAAAACAGCGAGTCGGTTGCCGTGCCTGTGGAGCAGGTGAGGAGCGATGGGTCTTTAAGGTTGGCGGAGACACGCTGCCTTACAGCCAAGAGAGTTGAAGACCGGTATCTGGAAAACAAATGTAAGCGAGTTGGCGAGGCGGAGAGGGAGTGTGCGGCGCGCCCCCTTGGCTCAGTGTCAGAACAGAAACGCCTCCTCGCTTCAGCAAACATCGACGTCCCTCACAGGTAGGGCCAAAGATCTTAGAGCAGATCTTTGGGTAGGGCTTGTTCTATTTATTTTTTCCCCCAAGCCATTCACTGCCACTTGTCTTGCAGACGTCCAGCAACATCTCTCTCCACCCCACCACCCCCACCCCCATCCACTTCCCAGTCTTGTGTTCAAGAAGGAACTGCAGATGCTGGAAGATCGAAGGTACACAAAATTGCTGGAGAAACTCAGAGCGGGTGCAGCAGCAACTATGGAGCGAAGGAAACACTTCCCAGTCTTACTGCCCCTGACTATATAACCATATAGCCACAATTACAGCACGGAAACAGGCCCTTCTAGTCCGTGCCGATCACTTACTCTCACCTAGTCCCATCTACCTGCACTCAGACCATAACCCCCCATTCCTTTCCCGTCCATATACCTATCCAATTTATTTGTAAATGATAAAATCGAACCTGCCTCCACCACTTCCACTGGAAGCTCATTCCACACAGCTGCCACTCTCTGAGTAAAGAAGTTCTCCCATAAACTTTTGTCCCTTAATTCTCAAATCATGTCCTCTTGTTTGAATCTTCCCTACTCTCAATGGAAAAAAGCTTATCCACGTTAACTCTGTCTATCCCTCTCATAATTTTAAAGACCTCTATCAAGTGCCCCCTTAACCTTCTGCGCTCCAAAGAATAAAGACTACATTTTATTCCGGTGTTTGAGAAGGAACTGCAGATGCTGGAAAATCGAAGGTAGACAAAAGTGCTGGAGAAACTCAGCGGGTGCAGCAGCATCTATGGAGCCAAGGAAATAGGCAATGTTTCGGGGCAAATAGGAACAGTTTTAGGAAATAGGCAACGTTTCGGGCCGAAACCCTTTCGGGTTTCGGCCCGAAACGTTACCTATTTCCTTCACTCCAAAGATACTGCTGCACCCGCTGAGTTTCTCCCGCACTTTTGTCTACACTACATTTTATCCCTGTTTGTTTTGTTGTTACCTTCTCCCAAATAACAATGATCTATTCTACATTTTCCAGGATCTCCATTCCCTTTGCCCTGTTTTCACACCTTGCACTTCTTTATCTGCGTACCACCCACTCCCCTGATACCTGTCTGAAGAAACATAGAAACATAGAAATTAGATGCAGGAGTAGAGGCCATTCGGCCCTTCGAGCCTGCACCGCCATTTAATATGATCATGGCTGATCATCCAACTCAGTATCCCGTACCTGCCTTCTCTCCATACCCTCTGATCCCCTTGGCCACAAGGGCCACATCTAACTCCCTCTTAAATACAGCCAATGAACCGGCCTCAACTACCCTCTGTGGCAGAGAGTTCCAGAGATTCACCACTCTCTGTGTGAAAAAAGTTCTCCTCATCTCGGTTTTAAAGGATTTCCCCCTTATCCTTAAGCTGTGACCCCTTGTCCTGGACTTCCCCAACATCGGGAACAATCTTCCTGCATCTAGCCTGTCCAACCCCTTAAGAATTTTGTAAGTTTCTATAAGATCCCCTCTCAATCTCCTAAATTCTAGAGAGTATAACCCAAGTCTATCCAGTCTTTCTTCATAAGACAGTCCTGACATCCCAGGAATCAGTCTGGTGAACCTTCTCTGCACTCCCTCTATGGCAATAATGTCCTTCCTCAGATTTGGAGACCAAAACTGCACGCAATACTCCAGGTGTGGTCTCACCAAGACCCTGTACAACTGCAGTAGAACCTCCCTGCTCCTATACTCAAATCCTCTTGCTATGAATGAGTGTAAAGAAGGGTCTCGACCCGAAACGTCACCCATTCCTTCGCTCCAGAGATGCTGCCCGAGTTATTCTGGCATTTGGTGTCTATCTGAGGTCAGAAAACATCCTCAGTGAACTAGCCATTCCCCCCTCATTAGGACATAGAAAATAGGTGCAGGAGGAGGCCATTCGGACCTTCGAGCTAGCACCGCCATTCATTGTGATCGTGGCTGATCGTCCCCTATCAATAACCCACAGCAACATAGAAAATAGGTGCAGGAGGAGGCCATTCGGCCCTTCGAGATGGCAAAATCAGTTTCCCTATAACTTGACAACTGTCTCTCTCAACACCTCACCCTCACCAGTTTAAATGCATTTACTCTCACTGATAGAAATGGATTGTCATAAGTGATAGGTGTAGAATGAGGCCTTTCAGCCCATCAAGCCTACTCCACCATTCAATCATGGCTGATCTATCTCTCTTTCCCTCCTAACCCCATTCTCCTGCCTTCTCCCCATAACCTCTGACACCTGCACTAATCAAAAATCTATCTATCTCTGCCATAAAAATATAACCACTGACTTAAGGGCCTGTCCCGCTGTATGAGGTAATTCAAGAGTTCTCCCGAATTCTCCCCTGATTCGAGCTTGTGTAATGTACTTAACGGGTACGTAGGAGCTCGTGGATGTCACGTAGCCGCTCGTATGAGTAACGGTAGGTCCTCGGGAAATCCGGTAAACTCGTGACGTTTTTTTAACACCATGAAAAATGTCCACAAGTAAAAAAAATACTTGTGATGGAAAAAAATGGTTACTTTTTACTTGTACGAGCCGCTGCGTACATTACATGAGCTCGAATCAGGGGAGAACTCGGGAGAACTCTTGAATTACCTCGGACAGTGGAACAGGCCCTTTTAAGCCTCCCCAGTCTTCTGTGGCAAAGAATTCCACAGGTTCACCACCCACTGACTAAATAAATTTCTCCTCATTTCCTTCCTAAAAGAACGTCCTTTAATTCTGAACTGTACTGGATCGTATACAGCTGCCAATTGCTAGGCTAAAAGGGCAATCATTTTTGGTCCTCTGAAATCTGGTCAGGTTTGTTCAGCATGTGAATCTGTCGGCTGGGATAGATTTTGTGCCATTCTTTGGACTGTGGAGTGTAAAAGGCTCTTGGATGGATTATGGAACTGTCAAGAGTTCTGCCCTTGTTGTGGTTGCAAATCCTACTGTGCGTTTGGTTGAATGAAACTTCCTTGTGGTTTGCTGGTTAATGACATATACTCTCGGAATGAAATTAACCCAGTTCAGATGAAGACACAGAGTGCTGGAGTAACTCAGCGGGTCCGGCAACATCTCTGGAGAACTTGCACAGGCGACCTTTTGGGTTTGGGACCCTTCTTCAGATTCTTCAAGAGTGTGGATGGTGGAGGGTCTCTGACCCGAAACATCACCTTTACATGATCACTAGAGATGCTGCCTGCCCTGCTGAGTTACTCCAGCACCTTTTGTGTCCTTTTTAGTAAACAGCATCTAGAACAGCATTTTGTATCCGTATTCAGATGAGGTTGGATTCCAATCAGAAATTATAATTGAACAAAGGAAGTGCTGGGGGGGTGGGGGGGAATAGCCCTGTCCCACTGTACGAGTTAATTCCAAGAGCTCTACCGAGTTTTTAAAAAATCAAACTCGTGGTAAGCACGGAGAATGAACGTAGCGGGTACGTCGGAGCTCGGGGACGTCTCTTAGCGCTAACGGCAGGTACTCGGGAAGATTCGCTAACGGAAGGTAAGCACAGGAAGACTCGTGAAGATTTTTCAACGTGATGAAAAATGTCCACGAGAGCCCCGAGTACCGACGAGTGGCCATTACCGTAAATCTCCCGAGTTCGAATCAGGGCAAACTCGGGAGAACTCTTGGAATGAACTCGTACCGTGGGACAGGGGTTTAAGTCGGCGTCTGTGAGGGGAATGGAGAGAGGGTGTTTCGGATCCGTCTGAAGAAGGGTTCCGACCTGAAGCAACCTCTGTCCATTCCCTCCACAGATGTTGCCTGACCCGCTGAGTTCCTCCAGCACGTAGTGTTTTGCTCAAGATTTCAGCATCTGCAGTAACTTGTGCCTCTGCAAATAGTTTATGACCAAGGAGGCAGAGAGATAGATACTGCCTCACCCGCTGAGTTTCTCCAGCACTTTTGTCTGCCAAGTGAGATAGATTTGTCTTGGTAAACAAACTAATTTCTTCACAAAGCTATAACACATAGTGTGAAGTATGTGTGAAGCCTCAATGATCAGTATTAAGGTACAAGAAATGTAGACATTTCAAATAAACATGAGTTATTTAAAGCAGCAGGGAAACTTAGTATCATCATGCGGAGAAGGTAGACAAAATTGCTGGAGAAACTCAGCGGGTGAGGCAGCATCTATGGAGCGAAGGAAATAGGTGACGTTTCGGGTCGAGACCCTTCCTCAGACTGATTTGGGGTTGGGGAGGCGGGAAGAAGAAAGGAAGAGGCGGAGACAGTGGGCTGTGGGGGAGCTGGGAAGGGGAGGGGAAGGAGGGAGAAAGCAAGGACTACCTGAAATTGGAGAAGTCAATGTTCATACCACTGGGGTATAAACTGCCCAAGCGAAATATGAGGTGCTGCTCCTCCAACTTGCTGTGGGACTCACTCTGGCCATGAAGGAGGCCCAGGACAGAAAGGTCGGATACGGAATGGGAGGGGGATTTGACTTTGCTGAGCCACCGGGAGATCAGGTTGGTTATTGCGAACTGAGCGGAGGTGTTGGGCGAAGCGATCACCAAGCCTGCGCTTGTTCTCACTGATGTAGAGCAGTTGACACCTAGAGCAGCGGATGCAATGGAGGAGGTGCAGGTGAACCTCTGCCTCACCTGGAGAGACTGCTTGGGTCCTTGAATGGAGTCAAGGGGGGAGGTAAAGCGCCAAGTGCAGCTTTTCCTGCGGTTGCAAGGGGAAGTACCAGGGGAGGGGGTGGTTTGGGTGGGAAGGGACGAATTGGCCAGGGAGTTGCAGAGAGATATTGTTTTAAGTAGCAAGAAACCTATTGGGTACTGATTGTGGATGATCAGCCATGATCACATTGGATGGCGGTGCTGGCTCGAATGGCCTCCTCCTGCACCTATTGTCTATTGTCTATTGACTAAAAATAGTTGTTAAAGTATCATGGATATGCCGGCAAGCTCTCCAATGTGAATGTAACACGCGTGATAAATTGTTTGCTTATTGCATACATGGACTTCCAGCTTGTAATTAATGTTCAAAATGCTTTCATTGGTGTTGGGGAAGCAATTAACCCTGTCCTGGACAGCTCATCACTTGCAACGTTTGAAAATGATTATTTTTTGACTGCTGAGACGACACATAGCTCATAACACTAATTCAGGTCATGGATGTCTTCCACTCTGTTATCAACTTCTGAACGGTCCTTCCGTAAGCCAGGATACCTTCAGACTCACCTCTACCTCATTGTGGACATTGGACATTGTCTCTGGAACCGATACACTCCAATGCTGAGTGCCAATACTATATTCTGCACTCTCTATATCTTCCCCTTTGCTCTACCTATTATACTTGAGTGTGGATAAATGTAGTGTTATCTGCAGGAAACATAGAAACATAGAAATTAGGTGCAGGAGTAGGCCATTCGGCCCTTCGAGCCTGCACCGCCATTCAATATGATCATGGCTGATCATCCAACTCAGTATCCCGTACCTGCCTTCTCTCCATACCCCCTGATCCCCTTAGCCACAAGGGCCACATCTAACTCCCTCTTAAATATAGCCAATGAACTGGCCTCAACTACCCTCGGAGGAAAGGAACTGCAAGTGCTGGCTTACACGGAAGATAGACACAAAACGCTGGAGTAACTCAGCAGGACTTACAGCATGTCTGGAGAGAAGGAATGGGTGGCATTTCGGGTCGAGACCCTTCTTCAGACTCAATTACCTGATCTGTTTGGTGAGCATGTTTAACATACCTCAGTACATGTGACAAGAACAGGCCTAAACCTTAATAGACAATAAATAATAAGCGCAGGGGTAGGCCATTCGACCCTTCGAGCCAGCAGCGCCATTCACTGTGATCATGGCTGATCATCCACAATCAGCACCCCATTCCTGCCTTCTCCCCATATCTCTTGACTCCACTATCTTTAAGAGCTCTATCTATCTCTCTATTGAAAGCATCCAGATAATTATTTTGCCTCAGAGTGGATGCTTTTTCCTTAACAAAGGAAATAGGCAATGTTTCGGGTCGAAACCCGAAGGAAATAGGCAACGTTTCGGGTCGAAACCCAAAGGGTTTCGGGACGAAACGTTACCTATTTCCTTCGCTCCATAGATGCTGCCTCGCCCGCTGAGTTTCTCCAGCATTTCTGTCTACCTCTGGAGACATTGTTATCGTTGTGGATTGTCACCTTGTCGTGGTGGAGAAGCTTGTGTGTGGTCCTGAGATCCTGAGAGCGATGCCGTCTGGAGCTATGCTCCTGGTAGAGCCACCCATGGCGGTAAGGTCGAGGGGGAGGTCTCTAACAAAGAGCAATCCAACCAAGACCTCAACGGTGGAACAGGTGGAGGACGGTGGCTGACCTTAGTGGAGCGTCACAACGGCTGGGAAGGCGGATGAAGGCGGCAGCAGAAAAGGGTCTCTGGTCGTCTTGGACTCCATGCCACTGGATCCTGACCCAGATCTGTCAAGGACCGTGGGGTGGCTGTCTGTGCACCAGTCTCCCCACGTTAAACAAAGTCACGCACAGACATCCTCCACTCATACACATTTCGAGTAACCGCTGATGATGATGTCTCCTTGTGGGACACTGATCTTTCTTTTATATTCAGGATTTTAAGTCACATATTGTGTTTTTTGTACATAATTTATGATGCTCATAAATAGTAAATTACTATGTTTTTATATGTATTATATGGTGTTTTTATATGCGATATTTTATGTAATGTTGTCTCTGGTCTGGACCTTGAGTCTGAAATAAAATTTAATAATAAAAATAATAATAATAATATTATGGAATTAATGTCTGATCATCTATTCCATTCAAAACATTGTACTTGAATTTTGTTTTTCCTATTTTTTTCTGGGATGACAATTACTGAAGGGAAAGGGCTAAATACTTCAAATATTTGCAGGTCCTTCCGACTATTCCATTCCACATGTACGTGTGTGTGTGTGTATCTAGAAGTGTGGGAGGAAACCGGAGCTCCTGGAGAAAGCCCACGTGGCCACAGGGAGAACGTGCAAACTCCGCACAGCCGGCGTCTGGAGTCGGGATCTCTGGCGCTGCAGGGCGGCAACTCTACCGTCGTGCTGGCCCTTCGGCCCATCGAAGCATATGCCTGAAACCTCTTTCCGCTCGCGTTCCTTGTGCTGTAAATCCCGGCATTCAATTACTGTGGGGCTGTTCTTAATGGATCACCACTGACCCCAACTTGCTGCCTCTATCTGCACCTTCCCACGCAAGGCTGGGAGTCTCCTCTCCTCTCCTACTCAGCCCTCTGCTATACGGCAGTCTGTGTACCACTTTGCCTCACACAATGGTGATAGGAAGGTCCAGATTTAGACCCAGCATTGATGGAGCGAATGGTGGTACATGTCCAAGTTGGGGATAGTGCTGGACTTGAGGAGAACTTGGAGAAGTTCCCATGCATCTGCTCATCTTGTCCTTTTTAGGTGCTGGAGATGGAACTGATTCGAATGGCGTGGCTATTTAAAAGAAAACTTGAAGGAGTTACTGCAGCTTACCCCGTGGTTGGATTGCTCTCTGCGCCAATGTCTTGCTGGTTCATTGAGTCGCTATGTAGCCGGCGTATGTGGGCGGCGAAGACTGACACAAAATGCTGGAGTATTGACTCAGCGGGGTCAGGCAGCAACTCTGGAGAGATGGAATGGGTGACGTTTCAGGTCGAGAGACCCTTCTTCAGACTGGATGGCGTCGGGCATCTTGAGTGCTTGTCTAAGTTGACGTTAGGCATCTGAAGTGTTTAAGAAAGAACTGCAGATGCTGGAAAAATCGAAGGTAGACAAAAATTCTGGAGAAACTCAGCGGGTGAGGCAGCATCTATGGAGAGAAGGAATAGGAGGCATTTGGGAATTTCTGAGGAATTCACCCAGAGAGTGGTGAATCTGTGGAACTCTCTGCCACAGAAGGTAGTTGAGGCCAGTTCATTGGCTATATTTAAGAGGGAGTTAGATGTGGCCCTTGTGGCTAAAGGGATCAGGGGGTATGGAGGAAAAGGCAGGGATGGGATACCGAGTTGGATGATCAGCCATGATCATATTGAATGGCGGTGCAGGCTCGAAGGGCCGAATGGCCTACCCCTGCACCTATTTTCTATGTTTCTATGCTGCCTGTCCCGCTGAGTTACGCCAGCATTTTGTTTCTATGAATGATACAAAGTGCTGGACTAACTCAATGGGTCAAGTTGCATCCCTGGAGAAAATGAGTAGGTGAAGTTTTGGGTCGGGACCCTTCTTGAGACTATTGCTCATTCTATTGCTTGTGAGAGACAGATTTTGTCCAATGCAGTTACTTGCTACCTATCAGTTCACGCCCCACAGAGCGGCGTTGTGTGTTGGTAGGCAAAGCAATGCAGGGCAGTAAATGGCAGGGCCCTGGGTGGTGGAACAGAGAGATAGGCTCAGTTTAGTTTAAAGATACAGCATGGAAACAGACCCTTCTGCCCACTGAGTCCGGGCCGGCCAGCGATCCCCGCACACTAACACTATCTCCGACACACTGTTGACAATTTACAATTTTACCGAAGCCAATTAGCCGAAAAGCCTCTACGTCCTTGGAGTGTGGGAGGAAACCGGAGCACCCGGAGGAAACCCCCGCGGTCAAGGGGGAGAACGTGCAAACTCCGTACAGACAGCAACGGTAGATAGGATCGAACCCGGGTCTCTGGCGTTGTGAGGCAGAAACTCTACCGCTGGGCCAGTTGTAAAGAGTTCATCACTTGTTAATGAAATGCATAGCTGTTCTCACAATATTGGGGCAAGTTTGACAACTTTCTGGTGCATTTTTGTTTAAAAGAATGCTGATACAGTTTGGGGAGGGATCCAAATATCACCTTGCAGTGTGTATCTTGTTAAAGGAAGTGTAATATTGGATGTTGGCTTGTGTAATATCACCAGAAGGTGTGTGAGATTTATTTATGAATAAATATTGTGATAAGAGGGATTCTTATTTAAACATATAACATTATTAAGGGTTTGGACACACTTTGAAGGCAGGAAACATGTTCCCGATGTTGGGGGGAGTCCAGAACAAGGGGCCGCAGTTTAAGAATAAGGGGTAAGCCATTTAGAACGGAGACGAGGAAACATTTTTTTCACACACAGAGTTGTGACGTAACGGCTTGTAACGCTAACGGCAGGTACTCGGGAAGACTCGCTAACGGCAGGTAAGCACGGGACGACTGGTGAAGATTTTTCAACGTGATGAAAAATGTCCACGAGAGCCCCGTGTACTGACGAGTGGCCATTACCGTAAATCTCCGAGTTCGAATCAGGGCAAACTCGGGAGAACTCTTGGAATTAACTCGTACAGTGGGACAGGGCTTGAAGGAGTGGAGAAAAACATGACATGTAATTCTTCCCTCTCCTTGCTTCACAAAAGAGAATTTGTTAATTGATTAATTAATTCAATCGATTAGTTGCCGCAGGTATTTGGAGTATTTAAGTGCATGTGTTTTTGTGTGTGAGTGTCCAGATATCAGGAATGTGCCTTCAGTGGCACTCTGCTCAGTTTATTGGTGCTGTCGGGACGATTGGCTAACTGGAGATTGGCACCTGTACTGTATCAGTAGCCGTGACCAGCACAATTCCCTTCGCTGTTGTTGACAGTAAGAGATAAGCTTTGTTTGCTTATTGTGAAACATGCTCAACTCCGCCGCACACACACAGAGGTGAAATTTGTCTGCTTCGAAGAAGGGCCCTCCTGTTTCCTGCCTCCTGTATTGAAAGCCCCTCCCTGGTAGTCAGGCAGTGTTTAGAGAAACAGCACGAAAACAGGCCCTTCGGCCCATCGTGTCCCCGCAACCACCAGCGATCCCCGCACATTAGGGCGGTCACGGTGGCACAGCGGCAGAGTTGCTGCCTTACAGCAAAATGCAGCGCCAGAGACCCGGGTTCGATCCCGACTACGGGTGCTGTCTGTACGGAGTTTGCACGTTCTCCCCGTGATCTGCGTGGGTTTTCTCCGAGATCTTCGGTTTCCTCCCACGCTCCAAAGACCTGCAGGTTTGTAGGTTAATTGGCTTGTTGTAAATGTAAAATTGTCCAAGTTGGCGATATGCAGAGTCCTGCCCTGCCGACTACAACATTCAGAAGGTCCATTTACCCTACTCGCACATGGGCCAATTTGACATTTACAACAAGCCAATTAACCTGCAGACCTGCAGAGAAAACCCACGGGGAGAACGTGCAAACTCCGTACAGACAGCACCCGTGGTCAGGATCGAACCGGCGTCTCTGGCGCTGTGAGACAGCAACTCTACCGCTGTGCCACTGTGCCGACCACAATGAGGTTGGTGGACGGGGAGGGAATAATAACTTGTTGGCACAAGGCACTGCAGATGCGCAGGACACCCAAGTGCAGGAGTAACTCGACAGGTCAGGCAGCATCTCTGAAGAAGTATCTCCAGAGTGTCTGAAGAAGGGTGCCAACCCGAAACGTCACCCATCCCTTCTCCCCAGAGATGCTGCCTGTCCCGCTGAGTTACTCTGGCATTTTGCGTCTATCTGTGGAGGACACATTTTGGGGATGTACCCTTCATCGGACTTCTCAAGAACCTTCTTCAAAGTCTGAAGAAAGGTCCATATCCTCCAGAGATACTGAATTACTGAGTTACTCCAACATCTTTTGTTCTAGTTTGTTACAGGGAATAGCAACCCGCACCGACCAGCGATCCTCACACATTAACACTACCCTACACCCACTAGGGACTATTTTTTACGTTTACCAAGCCAATTAACCTACAAAGTCAGAGAGCCAGCAAGGATTTGTAAACCAACCACGATGATAAATTATTCTTGAGGAAGTGTTTCGTTCAATGTGGGAATTGCCATAAAGACCAGCATTTATTGCCAAACCCATAATTGTTCTGGAGAAAGTGGTGGAGTCCTGTGGTCTAGAGCAGATCAATCCTTCTGCAGTCAGAGGGTGGTGAATCGGTGGAACTCTGCCACAGAAGGCTGCGGAGGCCAAGTCAGTGGATATATTTAAGGCAGAGATAGATTCTTCATTAGTACGGGTGTCAGAGGTTATGGGGAGAAGGCAGGAGAATGGGGCTGGGAGGGAGAGGTAGATCAGGCATGAATGAAGAATAAAGGGGAGGTCATTTAAGAATAACGGGGAGGTCATTAGAGTAAAGGGGAGGTCATTTAAGACTGAGGTGAGAAAAAACATTTTCACCCAGAGAGTTGTGAATTTGTGGAATTCCCTGCCACAGAGGGCAGTGGAGGCAAAGTCCCTGGATGGATTTAAGAGAGAGTTAGATAGAGCAATAGGGGCTAGTGGAGTCAAGGGATATGGGGAGAAGGCAGGCATGGGTATTGATAGGGGACGATCAGCCATGATCACAATGAATGGTGGTGCTGGCTCGAAGGGCCGAATGGCCTCCTCCTGCACCTATTTTCTATGTTTCTATGAATGAATGGCAGAGTAGACTCAAGTCAGGTCAAGTCACTTTTATTTCTATAACACATTTAAAAAACAACTCTCGTTGGCCAAAGTGCTTTACATTGGTGGAGGTACTAACATTATACAACAGTAGTTTGTAGATTAAATACAAACATCACTACATACATGTAGCCCTCGCTCAGAGGACGTCAAGAAAGGCTTGGGAGTAGAGATGAGTTTTTAGTCTCGACTTAAAGGAGTCGATGGAGGGGGCAGTTCTGATGGGAAGAGGGATGCTGTTCCACTCGATGGGCCGAATGGCCTTATTCTGCTCTTGTCACTTATGATCTTCTGGCAACTGTCCTGCCACATTATTGGTGAATTAGCCATCCCAGGATTTTGACAAAATCAACCACTCGATGGAAGAAGCTTTACCTTTGTGCCATGTAACCTAATGCAGACTACACTGAGACTGCAGGACGGGTTGTCAGAGGTTATGGGGAGAAGGCAGGAGAATGGGGTTCAGAGAGAGAGATGGATCATCCATGATTGAATGGCGGAGGAGACTTGATGGGCCAAATGGCCTTATTCTAATCCTATCACTTATGACCGTGCACTAATGGTCGTACTTAAGGTTTACTATAGTTTTAGTTTAGAGATACAGCTGCTCCTCTGTAAATTGCCACTAGTGTGAAAGTGAGATACAGGGGCCTCCATAATGTTTGGGACAAAGACCCATCATTTATTTATTTGTCTCTGTACTCCGCAGTTTGAGATTTGGATATTTGGTAATAGAAAAAAATCACATGTGGTTAAAGTGCACATTGTCAGATTTTAATAAAGGCCTTTTTTATACATTTTGGTTTCACCATGTAGAAATTACAGCAGTGTTTATATATAGTCCCCCCATTTCAGGGCACCATAATGTTTGGGACACAGCAATGTCATGTAAATGAAAGTAGTCATATTTAGTATTTTGTTGCATATCCTTTGCATGCAATGACTGTTTGAAGTCTGCGATTCATGGACATCACCAGTTGCTGGGTGTCTTCTCTGGTGATGCTCTGCCAGACTAGCATTGCAGCCATCTTTAGCTTATGCTTGTTTTGGGGGCTAGTCCCCTTCAATTTTCTCTTCAGCATATAAAAGGCATGCTCAATTGGGTTCAGATCGGGTGACTGACTTGGCCACTCAAGAATTGACCATTTTGTAGCTTTGAAAATTTCCTTTGTTGCTTTAGCAGTATGTTTGGGATCTTTGTCTTGCTGTAGAATGAACTGCCAGCCAATGAGTTTTCAGGCATTTGTTTGAACTTGAGCAGATAGGATGTGTCTATACACTTCAGAATTCATTATGCTACTACCATCTGTAGTTGTATCATCAATGAAGATAAGTGAGCCAGTACCTTCAGCAGCCATACATGCCCAGGCCATAACACCCCCACCACCGTGTTTCACATATGAGGTGGTATGCTTTGGATCTTGGGCAGTTCCTTCTCTCCTCCACACTTTGCTCTTGCCATCACTCTGATATAAGTTAATCTTCGTCTCATCTGTCCACAAGACCATTATCCAGAACTGTGGTTGCTCTTTAAGTACTTCTTGGCAAACTGTAACCTGGCCATCCTATTTTTGCGGCTAACCCGTGGTTTGCATCTTGCAGTGTAGCCTCTGTATTTCTGTTCATGAAGTCTTCTGCGGACAGTGGTCATTGGCAAATCCACACCTGACTAGTGAAGAGTGATTCTGATCTGTCGGACAGGTGTTTGGGGATTTTTCTTTATTATAGGGAGAATTCTTCCGTCATCAGCTGTGGAGGTCTTCCTTGGCCTGCCAGTCCCTTTGCGATTAGTAAGCTCACCAAGTGCTCTCTTTCTTCTTAATGATGTTCCAAACAGGTGATTTTTGGTAAGCCTAAGGTTTGGCTGATGTCTCTAACAGTTTAATTCTTGTTTCTCAGTCTCATAATGGCTGCTTTGACTTTCATTGGCACAACTTTGGTCCTCATGTTGATAAACAGCAATAAAAAGGTTTCCAATGGTGATGGAAAGACTAGGTGCTGAGAGCACTCTTCATACAACTAAAAGCAACAGATCACTAAAAAAAAACACATTTTAACATGAACATCCACCACAGTGACTCCTACACATTCCTCACTGTGATGGAAGGCGAAATAAAGTTCAAGTCTCTTCCCTTAGTTCTTCCTCGGTCGTGGGCCTCGAGCCTCTCGTTGACGGGATGATCTTGAGTCCCGTAGCCGGCGGCGTTCGGGGCCTCCATGACGAGGCGGTCAGCTCCCACATCGGGTTGGCGGGGGATGTCAGCTCGCTTTCGCTGGACGATCGAACCTCACGTCGGGGCTTGTTGAACCTTCCGCGGCGTTGGAGCGCCCGAGATTACGAGCTCTTGGCGTTGGTTTGCAGTGGTCCCAGTGGTCGCGATCCCAGCTCCGATGTTAAGTCCGCGCCCCGCGCTGGGGCTCACGACAGTCCGAGGAAGCCTCCAGCTCCATCGATGGTAGGCCGCAGAGCCCGGAGAATGTGATCCGAAAATTGATCACATCTCCGGGAAGGTAAGAGCTTGAAATAAAGTTTCCCCCCCCGATCCCCTCCCCCCCCCCCTCCCCCCCCCCCACAAACACACATAAAACAAACCGAAGAACATTAAAACAATCTTTAACGCACTAAAAAAATCACAAATAGAAATAAAATACGAACAGACTGCCGCAGGGCTGCCATCTGGACAGCATGGACGGGAAGGGAATGGAGGGTTATGGTCTGAGCGCAGGTATATGGGACTAGGGGAGAATATGTGTTCGGCACGGACTAGAAGGGTCGAGATGGGCTGTTTCCGTGCTGTAATTGTTATATGGTTATATCTCCCCGGCACCCCTGGTGGTCTGAACTACATATTGTGGACTGTCTGGGATTGCACTGAAGGCTTTGGGCTTTGTTGCAGTAGTATTGCAGTTAGTAGTATTATATATTAACTACCGGTATTGCATTTTCAGGCCAGTTAGGCTGCTGCAAGTAAAAATCTTATTGTTCTGCAGTTGGTACACATGACAATAAAACATTCTTGACTCTTGCATTCGGTCCATATCCCTGTAAATCCACGTGCCTATCTAAAACCTTCTTTAAAAAAAAAAACATCCATTTTTGAAGAGCTCAACACATCCTCAACACTACATTTGACAGCAACATTTAAAACCAAAACAAATATTTTTTTTCTGATGAAAACCACACACACCTCTTTGGCATTTGCCAACCATTCATAAATGTTTAAGAACATAGAAACATAGAATATAGCTGGAGGAGTAGGCCCTTCGGCCCTTCGAGCCACCACCGCCATTCAATATGATCGTGGCTGATCATCCCCAATCAGTAGCCCATTCCTGCTTTCTCCCCATATCCCTTGATTCTGTTAGCTCTAGGAGCTGTATCTAACTCTCTCTTGAAAACATCCAGTAAATTGGCCTCCACAGTCTTCTGTGGTGGAGAATTCCACGGACTCACAACTCTCTGGGTGAAAACCTTTTTCCTCATCTCAGTCCTAAATGGCCTACCCTTTATTCTTAAAGTGTGACCCTTGGTTCTGGACTCACCTCCCCAACATGGGGAACATTACCAACAAGACGATTCTACCTCAAGAGTCATTATCTTCTCCAATTCCTAATGCAATACCACTGTGCAACGTTCCAAATAAATTAGATATCAGGAACAGCCATAAAGATGCCCACACCCACCGGCACACAAACATTCACGTACCCACCCTTTCATTTAAATAACAAGTCCCCCTGGATAAGTCTGAATTCTTGAAATATCACAGATATTTGCAATTGGCACTAATACTTGGGTGAAAATGGACACTCATATGCATCCTCAGGCCAGATTAGTTTAAACACTATCTTGCAAGGGGGGATGCAATACGGTGCTATTGTATTGGAGATTGCTTTTGAACTGCAGACACTAGATGGTTTAGTTTAGTTCAGAGATACAGCGCGGAAACAGGCCCTTCGGCCCACCGAGTCCGCACCGACCAGCGATCCCTGCACATTAACCCACACACTGGGGACAATTTATATTTGCTGTCTGCGGGAGTTTGCATGTTCCCTCAAGCCCACCGCCATGTAACCATGGCTGGGTTCCAACTCCGGGTTTACCTCCACATCTCCATACCCCCTGATCATTTAGCCACAAGGTCCCACAACTCTCTAAAATATGCCAATGATTGGACTGGGTTACCCTCTGTGGCAGAGAGTTCCAGAGATTCACCACTCTCTGTGTGAAAAAAGTTCTTCTCATCTCGGTTTTAAAGGATTTCCCCCTTATCCTGAAGCTGTGACCCCTTGTCCTGGCTTCCCTAACATCGGGAACAATCTTCCTGCATCTAGCCTGTCCAACATCCTTATGAATTTTGTAAGTTTCTATAAGATCCCCTCTCAATCTCCTAAATTCTAGAGAGTATAAACCAAGTCTATCCAGTCTTTCTTCATAAGACAGTCCTGACATCCCAGGAATCAGTCTGGTGAACCGTCTCTGCACTCCCTCTATGGCAATAATGTCCTTCCTCAATTTATATTTGCTGTCTGCGGGGAGTTTGCACGTTCTCCCCCCTGTAACCACGTGGGTTTCCTCCGGGTGCTCCAGTTTCCTCCCACATTCCAAACACGTGCGATTTCACATCTCTAAAATGCAAGATTGTGGGTTATTTGAGTGATTTGCCCAGCATTGTAGGGAGTCCGAAAGTGGGCCAACATAGATCATTTGATCGATGGAGTTTGCTGGGCCGAAGGGCCTGAATATCCTTTTGATCTCTAAAAAAAAACCTCCCGACAAACTGCAACAGAGAGTAGCTTCAGAAAATAGAATAGCTATTGAGAGCCACATTTTTCCAAGCTTTCATTTTGGATTTTGCAAAACCGGTTTGAATGTCCTTTTGAGCAAAAAAAACCCCACAAACTGCAGGAAGAACTGCAGGTCAGGCGGCATCTGTGGAGGGAACGGACAGACGATATTTTGTTTATGGGTTTGAAGGATCTGAAAAGGTTCCCGACCCGAAACATCGCCCATCCTTTATCTCCTGAGATTGGCCGTGTGTTTCCTCCGATATCTTCCGTTTCCTCCCGCACTCCGGAAAGGTAAATAGGCCTCTGTAAATTGTCCCTAGTTTAGTTTACTTTAGTTTAGAGATACAGTACGGAAACAGGCCCTTCGGCCCAACGGGTCCGCGCCGACCAGCGATCCCCGCACACTAACACTATCCTACACACACTCGGGACAATTTACACATTTACCAAGCCAATGAACCAACAAACCTCGATGTCTTTGGAGTGTGGGAGGAATCCGAAGATATGGAGGTAAATTGGCTTGGTAAATGTAAACATTGTCCCTGGTTTGTGTTGGATAGAGTCAGTGTGCGGGGATCGCTGGTCGGTGCAGGAGGGCCTTTTTCTGCACTGTATCTCCAAACCAAACTAAAAAAGGACCAAACTAAAAAATCCAGGACAAGGGGTCACAGCTTAAGGATAAAGGGGAAATCCTTTAAAACTGAGATGAGAAGAACTTTTTTCACACAGAGAGTGGTGAATCGCTGGAACTCTCTGCCGCAGCGGGTAGTCGAGGCCACAGTTCATTGGCTATATTTAACAGGGAGTTAGATGTGGCCCTTGTGGCTAAGGGGATCAGGGGGTATGGAGAGAAGGCAGGTACGGGATACTGAGTTGGATGATCAGCCATGATCATATTGAATG
>NC_073397.1:34774754-34777254 GCF_028641065.1 Leucoraja erinaceus
GAGGTTGGACTTGTGGATGGAGAGGAGACCGGCTGGTGTGGATCTGAGGGACTTTGCCTTCCATCACAGTGAGGAGGAGATTCACTATGATGGATGTTTGTTTGAATTGTGTTGGCGTGTGTCTTGGTTCTTTCCTTGTATGGCTGCAGAGACCAAATTTCGTTTGAACCTCATGTGAGGTCCAAATGACAAATAAATGGCATTGGAGACTATTTACAGGCAGACAAAAAAAAGCTGGAGAAACTCAGCGGGTGCTGCAGCATCTATGGAGCGAAGGAAACAGGCAACGTCTCGGGACGAATAGGAACCATTTCAGGAAATAGGCAACGTTTCGGGACGAAACCCAAAGGGTTTCGGCCCGAAACGTTGCCTATTTCCTTCGCTGCTGCACCCGCTGAGTTTCTCCAGCAAAATGGGCAGCAAAATGGAAAATCCTACCTACCAACTGTTATCATTGCCCAGTTGTTACCACGGTGGCGCAGCGGTAGAGTCGCTGCCTTACAGTGCCCGCAGCGCCGGAGACCCGGGTTCGATCCCGACTACGGGCGCTGTCTGTACGGAGTTTGTGCGTTCTCCCCGCGACCTGCGTGGGTTTTCCTCCGACATCTTCGGTTTCCTCCCACGCTCCAAAGACAGACGGGTTTGTAGGTTAATTGGCTTGGCGTATGCGTAAACTGCCCCTAGTGTGTGTAGGATAGTATTAATGTGCAGGGATCGCTGGTCAGTGCGGACTCGATGGGCCGAAGGGCCTGTTTCCGCGCTGTATCTCTGAACTAAAAAAAACGAAACTACACTTGAATTGCCACTTGAATTGGAAGTCGAACATAATATAGAGTCAAGTCAAGTCAAGCCAAGTTTATTTGTCACATACACATACGAGATGTGCAGTAAAATGATGACTGCACAGAAAAGAACAGCTTGTGTAAATGCACTTAATAGATGATGATGAATTATTTGTTTTGGCCTCTTCTCCCAAGCAATGGTATTCTTTTTTTTAAAAATATTTTTATTAGAAGCAAACATATTACGGTAAAGTATAGTTACATATTATAGTAAAAAAAAAATTTCATATGATTCTAACATACATTATTAAAATTTTCAATTGTCGATTAATTCTGCTTCTAGTGTTTTTTTCCATAGATAGAAAGAGAGAGAAAGAGAAAAAAATGATTTACAAATATCAAACAATAGAAAAGGTGGGTGGAATGAATTACTTATAACACGTCATTGGAGGTTCGTAGATTATAAAATATAACTTTTCATCTAATCCTGAGTTCAAGTTTCAGTTGGGTTGTCGTGCCGGGCGAATCTATCCCTTCAAATAGTTGATGAATGGAGCCCATATTTTAACAAAAAGTTCTTGTTTGTCCATTAAGACAAGTCTAGATGTAGGGTCCCCAACATTTCCACAATCCACATTTTAATTGTGGGGGTCGTAGGGCCTTTAGGCAATGGTATTCTGACATTGTTTTCTGAAAGTGGTACAGCGGGTAGAGCTGCTGCCTCACAGCCCCAGAGAGCCCGGGTTCGATCCTGACTACGGGTGCTGCCTGTACGGAGTGTGTACGCTCTCCCCGTGACCTGGTGGGTTTTCTCCGGGAACGCTGGCTTCCTCCCACACTCCATAGACGGACGGGTTTGTAGGCCAGTGTTCAAGAAGGAACCGCAGATGCTGGAAAATCGAAGGTAGACAAAAAATGCTGGAGAAACTCAGCAGGTGCAGAAGCATCTATGGAGCGAAGGAAATAGGCAAGGTTTCGGGCCGAAAGACAAAGGAAATAGGCAATGTTTCGGGCCGAAACCCAAAGGAAATAGGCAACGTTTCGGGCCGAAACCCAAAGGAAATAGGCAACGTTTCGGGCTGAAACCTAAAGGAAATAGGCAACGTTTTGGGTTGAAACCGCTGTATCTCTCAAGTCTAACGGCTGATCAGACTATAATCTCAACTCCACACTTCCATCAACGCGTGGAACTTTTGACTTCTCCGCTGGTCAAAGAAGCGCCAGAGACCCAGGTTCGATCCTGACGTCGGGTGCTCTCTGTGTGGAGTTTGCACACCCAACTTAGAATCCTCTTAAAACCTTTGGCAGAATGTGCAAGCCTAAACGGGTAACCCCTCTCAGTCCAATGTCCAGTCTTGAGGCTCTTGGCCTTCTCCGAGGGCTGGGCCTTACCGGATACCACCTGGCCACAGTTTCAGTCTAAGGCCCGCCCGGGTACTGCATAGTTACAGGCTATAGAAACATAGAGAATAGGTGCAGGAGTAGGCCATTCGGCCCTTCGTGCCAGCACCGTCGTTCAATATGATCATGGCTGATCATCCAGAATCAGTGCCCCGTTCCTGCCTTCTCCCCATATCATAGAAACATAGAAACATAGAAATTAGGTGCAGGAGTAGGCCATTCGGCCCTTCGAGCCTGCACCGCCATTCAATATGATCATGGCTGATCATCCAACTCAGTATCCCGTACCTGCCTTCTCTCCATACCCCCTGATCCCC